>NC_135874.1:28948447-28953447 GCF_031162955.1 Sander vitreus | reverse complement strand
CATATATCATCAACTCTCTCGCTCCACGCAGTTCAAAGTACGTATTACAGCTCCGGTAGCCTTCACGCATCAAAAAGAAGAAGACTCCTGTTCCTGACATTTGGGTTCTGAATACGTGTGGTCCTCCATGTTTCCTTCTTCAAACCTGCCGGGGCCGGGAAGCTACGATACCCGTTAGCAGCATTAGCAGCATTAGCAGCACGCACACGCACACACACACACACACACACACACACACACACACACACACACACACACACACACACACACACACACACACACACACACACACACACACACACACACAGTATGTCCCGTATGTCTCTTACCAGCTAACATATTTCTAGATGGAGCATGAATATGTCAACAACACATAGCTCCTATGGCGCCATTCTGATGCTACCAAGCCATCAGCTCCCGTTAGCATCCCGTTAGCATCCTGTTAGCATCCCATTGACTGCCATTCATTCTGACGTCACTTTGACAGAGAATACCTTTACATCTGAAGCGTTTAAAGACTCTATTTGTCCGTTGTTCATTTCTAAAGAAACACGACAATGTATAAAAGGCTCCATTACCTTGTAGCTCACGTTATGGCTCCGTAGCAGACGTTTTTATAACAATAGGCTAACGATTGGGTCATAACCACGAGACTTCCTGTCTCATAGTAGAGGAGTTACCGTATAGTACAGGAGAAGCTCTCAGGCAGTTTGGACTTCCATCAGCTGTTTAAGTGTAATGACTAATGTTAACTATCATTTTAGTGATCAATAATGAGCCTGTGTCTATGTTATCTCCTTACATATACCTACGCTCTCCGTCTCTGCTAGATTGGGAATGATTGAGATTTCTCTTGGCACAGCTACCAGAAGACTTCCAACTTTCAGACAGGTTGCTCACGTCACATCTACGTCTTCAAGCTCAGTTGGAGGCTGCTCAGTAACGCTCAGCCATCACCGGGAAAGAGACGTCACTGGTCTCCGTCCAGAGACACAGGGTCTGCTGGTCCAGGTTATATTGACTGACTATGTGCAGACCCGATAAGAAAGAGAAACACAGCTACTTTTAAACATTGATCAAAGACTCAGATATCAACAGGTTTCTGGATATGAGCCGGTCTTTTCTAGAAGCTGGGTGAAGGAATGCAAGAGAGACGCTGTGTTCACACGCTCCAACAAGTCCTCCAGCGCTGGAACACGCCGGAAACATCCCATTACACACAGCTGCACGTTAACGGGAATATTCCCTTTCATTATCCATGGAACCAGCTTAGAGGAATATTGTCTTTTTCGGGATAAAGAGCAAAAAACTGAATATTATGTGCATGTAAACGTAGTCACTGACAAGCAGTGGTTAAATTGGGCCGGGGCTAAGCCTGCTCCTTTGTGTCAGGATGTGCCTGCTTGCAGTCAGTTGCCTGCTGGAAATATGTCACATACAATGTCATGAAAGTGATGCTTTTGAAAAGATATTTCTTTTGAAATGGCATGTCTATGTTGTCTCGGCGGAGCTGAGATGAGAACAATCAGAACACGCCAACAGCCCTCGCAGCACCGCAGACCATTCACCACTGCAGGTCAACTACATGAAGCCTAACCCTTCAGTCACAAGAGAGCGCAGGGTTTCCTCTGTGTTGGTCTGACCGTGGCGCCCCCCCCCACGGTATCAGAAACAGGGCCGCATTGTGAGAGAGCATGTCTGAGAATAGCGTGGACACACGAGGATAACTAGCCAGCTGAGATGGTGTGTGTGCGTCCTTGAGAACTGTCAGTCGTATAACTTATGTTGTCAGTTCATTTGAGCCTGGTCCTGTATCGGTCTATAGGTCCTGTATCGGTCAATGGGTCCTGTATCGGTCTACGGGTCCTGTATCGGTCTACGGGTCCTGTATCGGTCTACAGGTCCTGTATCAGACTACAGGTCCTGTATCAGACTACAGGTCCTGTATCAGACTACAGGTCCTGTATCAGACTACAGGCCCAGACTACAGGTCTGTATCAGTCTACAGGTCCTGTATCAGTCTACAGGTCCTGTATCAGACTACAGGTCCTGTATCAGACTACAGGTCCTGTATCAGTCTATAGTCCTGTAGCAGTCTACAGGTCCTGTATCAGACTACAGGGCCTGTATCAGTCTACAGGGCCTGTATCAGACTACAGGTCCTGTATCAGTCTGTAGGTCCTGTATCAGACTACAGGTCCTGTATCAGACTACAGGTCCTGTATCAGACTACAGGTCCTGTATCAGTCTACAGGTCCTGTATCAGACTACAGGTCCTGTATCAGTCTACAGGTCCTGTATCAGTCTACAGGTCCTGTATCAGACTACAGGTCCTGTATCAGTCTACAGGTCCTGTATCAGTCTACAGGTCCTGTATCAGACTACAGGTCCTGTATCAGACTACAGGTCCTGTATCAGTCTACAGGTCCTGTATCAGTCTACAGGTCTTGTATCAGTCTACAGGTCCTGTATCAGTCTACAGGTCTTGTATCAGTCTACAGGTCTTGTATCAGTCTACAGGTCCTGTATCAGTCTACAGGTCCTGTATCAGTCTACAGGTCTTGTATCAGACTACAGGTCCTGTATCAGTCTACAGGTCCTGTATCAGTCTACAGGTCCTGTATCAGTCTACAGGTCCTGTATCAGTCTACAGGTCCTGTATCAGTCTACAGGTCCTGTATCAGTCTACAGGTCCTGTATCAGACTACAGGTCCTGTATCAGTCTACAGGTCCTGTATCAGACTACAGGTCCTGTATCAGTCTACAGGTCCTGTATCAGACTACAGGTCCTGTATCAGTCTACAGGTCTTGTATCAGTCTACAGGTCTTGTATCAGTCTACAGGTCCTGTATCAGTCTACAGGTCCTGTATCAGTCTACAGGTCCTGTATCAGACTACAGGTCCTGTATCAGACTACAGGTCTTGTATCAGTCTACAGGTCCTGTATCAGTCTACAGGTCCTGTATCAGTCTACAGGTCCTGTATCAGACTACAGGTCCTGTATCAGACTACAGGTCCCTGGTATAGTAGATCTATCTCTGACATCTCTGTATTCTTCCTCTTTATAGAGACTGGTTAGGGGGTCCATGGCTTAAAAACACTGTTCAAAGGGGGAACATTAGTGAAATAAGATGGAGAACCTCTGGTCTAGTGTGTGTGTGTCTGTGTGTGTGTGTGTGTGTGTGTGTGTGTGTGTGTGTGTGTGTGTGTGTGTGTGTGTGTGTGTGTGTGTGTGTGTGTGTGTGGGTGTGTGTGTGTGTGTGTGTGTGTGTGTGTGTGTGTGTGTGTGTGTGTGTGTGTGTGTGTGTGTGTGTGTGACCTATTTAAACCCATTATCTATTTAATCTGATAATCTGATCATGTCATTAGCCTTTAAAATCCTTAACATGAGACACAGAACCAACAACACATCAGTCTGTTACTTATTCTTACATTTCTGTGTGGGCTTAATCTCCTGGGTCAAGTCTCTAAATATAATCACACACACACACACACACACACACACACAGACACACACACACACACACACAGACACACACAGACACACACACACACACACACAGACACACACACACACACACACACACACACACACACACACAGACAGACAGACACACACACACACACACACACACACACACACACACACACACACACAGACAGACACACACAGACACACACACACACACAGAAAGACACAGACACACACACACACACACAGACACACACACACAGACAGACAGACAGACACACAGACAGACAGACAGACACACAAACACAGAGACACACACAGACAGACAGACACACAGACACACAGTGTTTTCTCACCCGGCAGGATAAGCCAACAGTCCAGTTCGGGGGTCGCAGGCCAGCGCTCGGTTCCCCGGAGCGGTGATACCCAGAACCTTCTCCAAGATCACCTGGAGGCCAAAGGTCAGGTATCAGATGATTAGTTCCAGTCAGACGGGAAACAAGCTTTTAATTCATAAATCCAGACAGCTGAACACAGTGGGATTAGATTACAGGCAAGAGAACTTCTTCAACAACAGAGGAGATTATTGGGGATCACTAAAATATTCTTGAACTGCCTCTAAAACCAGAATCACCCAGACCAGAACCTAGTCTCGCATGTCCAGACCCTCCTCCTCGGAGCTGCAGAGGAAGGTCTGGCTAATCCAAAAATGAGTGAGACCTCTCACTGCTGGAACAAACAAAGGTTGGCAGTCGCACATGCTCAGTAGCTAGGTAAGGACTACACGCTCAGTAGCTAGGTAAGGACTACACGCTCAGTAGCTAGGTAAGGACTACATGCTCAGTAGCTAGGTAAGGACTACACGCTCAGTAGCTAGGTAAGGACTACATGCTCAGTAGCTAGGTAAGGACTACACGCTCAGTAGCTAGGTAAGGACTACACGCTCAGTAGCTAGGTAAGGACTACGTGCTCAGTAGCTAGGTAAGGACTACACGCTCAGTAGCTGAGTAAGGACTACATGCTCAGTAGCTAGGTGGGACTACACGCTCAGTAGCTAGAGTAAGGACTACGCGCTCAGTAGCTAGGTAAGGACTACATGCTCAGTAGCTAGGTAAGGACTACACGCTCAGTAGCTAGGTAAGGACTACATGCTCAGTAGCTAGGTAAGGACTACATGCTCAGTAGCTAGGTAAGGACTACGTGCTCAGTAGCTAGGTAAGGACTACGCGCTCAGTAGCTAGGTAAGGACTACGTGCTCAGTAGCTAGGTAAGGACTACACGCTCAGTAGCTAGGTAAGGACTACATGCTCAGTAGCTGAGTAAGGACTACACGCTCAGTAGCTAGGTAAGGACTACGCGCTCAGTAGCTAGGTAAGGACTACGCGCTCAGTAGCTAGGTAAGGACTACATGCTCAGTAGCTAGGTAAGGACTACATGCTCAGTAGCTAGAGTAAGGACTACGCGCTCAGTAGCTAGGTAAGGACTACATGCTCAGTAGCTAGGTAAGGGACTACAGCTCAGTAGCTAG
>NC_135874.1:28938447-28943447 GCF_031162955.1 Sander vitreus | reverse complement strand
CAAAAACTGACAAAAATGTAACAAAAACTGACAAAAACGTGACAAAAACTGACAAAAACTGACAAAAAAGTGACAAAAACTGACAAAAACGTGACAAAAACGTGACAAAAATGTGACAAAAACTGACAAAAACGTGACAAAAATTGACAAAAATGTGACAAAAACTGACAAAAACGTGACAAAAACATGACAAAAACGTGACAAAAACTGACAAAAACGTGAGAAAAACATGACAAAAACTGACAAAAACGTGAGAAAAACGTAACAAAAACTGACAAAAATGTGACAAAAACTGACAAAAACTGACAAAAACGTGAGAAAAACTGACAAAAACGTGAGAAAAACGTGACAAAAACTGACAAAAACGTGACAAAAACTGACAAAAACGTGACAAAAACTGACAAAAACGTGAGAAAAAGTGATAAAAAGTTCTGTAAAGTGACAAAAAAACCATCAAAAATGTGCAGAAAAGTACTGACAGAAACTTTGAAAAGAAGTGACAAAAAGACGACCAAAACGCTGGAATTATCTTTACATTTTGACCCAGAGACACGATGGGGTTAAATAATGTGCAATAATGATCTGAAACATCACGTCAAAGCCATTTATATTCTGAGACTAATCTCTCTTCAGAAGTACGTTTCTGTCGTCCTCAAAGGCTGATAGATTATTTAGGGTATTTCTTCTGTTCCTGAAGGTCTCCTAATAGGGGATGTAACATTGGTCGGGCTGAAAATGGCCCGAGTGCTGTATTTTGGGCCCTTAACTACCCTGTGACTATGGCAAGAGCTTTTCTTCCAAATATGGTCTGCTCATGAATATTTAGATGAGCTGCGAGCTGATTGGTTTGAGCGAACCACATACAAACACATTGGAGACGAGACAGCAGGTCTCATATTTCAGAGGCTGCAACGTTATACATTTGTCTGCTATTTCGTTATTAATTCACTTCTGAAACTTTTTTATGCGAGAAATCAACGATATAAAGCTGAAATATGGGCCGTTTTACAAAAATTGATGCCTAATTGCATATTTGGTAAGACGACACGTACCATTTTAGGACTTCAGGAGCTCCACACAGTCTGACGAGGAAACGGAAACCTCCATACCCAGTTAACGTCATCGTTTCCCCGTTACTGGACGACTGGGGCTCCGCCTGGCTGGCTGCCAGCTGTCGGCATAACTTTAGTATATTTACAGTTTGAACTTCGTCACCCACTTATATAACATCTACCCAAAGGTCTTATAACGCTAACGATGGTGTCAGATTTCAATGTAATGCGTTTTTGTGGATTTCCGGAGGTCTAGGAGGTCTAGGTCTAGGTCTAGGAGGAGGCTAGCTAGCTCTCATTGATAGAGCTCCATCCAGCCGCAGGCTCTATCAATGAATCAATGAGACTCGCAGACAAGAGGCGTTTGTTTCCCTGATCCCCGAAACGTTTGTTTAAATATCTCAACACATTATAAGATTAACTGGAACCTGTGGTGAGAGATTGCTGGCGTAACGAGCTCGCTGACCGCGCTCTCACTCACACACACCGGCCGTTTAGCAGGAGGAGGGGAGCTGCAGGCCCTGGAGCTCTGTCAGGGCAGCGGCGTTTGGTCATCCATTAACCCAAAAAATGGTGACTTTGAGCGGGTATGGAGCGCCGTGGGCTGCCAGCCGTGACGGAGCTCCATCTACCCCCCAGCAGGCCGGGGTCTGTGAAGGAGGACAGGTTGGGGTCTGAAGGGTCTGTGAAGGAGGACAGGTTGGGGTCTGAAGGGTCTGTGGAGGAGGACAGGTCGGGGTCTGAAGGGTCTGTGAAGGAGGACAGGTCGGGGTCTGAAGGGTCTGTGAAGGAGGACAAGTCGGGGTCTGAAGGGTCTGTGGAGGAGGACAGGTTGGGGTCTGAAGGGTCTGTGAAGGAGGACAGGTCGGGGTCTGAAGGGTCTGTAGAGGAGGACAGGTCGGGGTCTGTGGAGGAGGACAGGTCGGGGTCTGAAGGGTCTGTGGAGGAGGACAGGTCGAGGGTCTGAAGGGTCTGTGGAGGAGGGCAGGTTGGGGTCTGTGGAGGACAGGTCGGGGTCTGTGGAGGAGGACAAGTCGGGGTCTGAAGGGTCTGTGAAGGAGGACAGGTCGGGGTCTGAAGGGTCTGTGGAGGAGGACAGGTCGGGGTCTGAAGGGTCTGTGGAGGAGGACAGGTCAGGGTCTGTGGAGGAGGACAGGTCGGGGTCTGAAGGGTCTGTGGAGGAGGACAGGTCGGGGTCTGTGGAGGAGGACAGGTCGGGGTCTGTGGAGGAGGACAGGTCGGGGTCTGTGGAGGAGGACAGGTCGGGGTCTGAAGGGTCTGTGGAGGAGGACAGGTCGGGGTCTGTGGAGGAGGACAGGTCGGGGTCTGTGGAGGAGGACAGGTCGGGGTCTGAAGGGTCTGTGGAGGAGGACAGGTCGGGGTCTGTGGAGGAGGACAAGTCGGGGTCTGAAGGGTCTGTGAAGGAGGGCAGGTTGGGGTCTGAAGGGTCTGTGGAGGAGGACAGGTCGGGGTCTGTGGAGGAGGACAGGTCGGGGTCTGAAGGGTCTGTGGAGGAGGACAGGTCGGGGTCTGTGGAGGAGGACAGGTCGGGGTCTGAAGGGTCTGTGGAGGAGGACAGGCTGGGTGGTTAGTTGAGATTCACCCGTTTTCAGCAACAGTTTCAGAGAGGAAAGAGGGTCAGTGGGACTTTGAGGGTCTCTGTATGTCCCGTTACCTCCAAACTGTCCTTATTACATTCAATCAGCCCTTTAAGGTCCCTGTTATGGCTGACGGTCACAGGCTGTACTAGGTCAAGTGCAGCTCTTCTCTCTTTCCTCTCTAGAGTCCAGACTGTTAGTACAGCTGTTCAGTCGGTCAATTAAAACTACAGAAGTACAGAGCAGCTCAGGAAACCTCTTCCTCTTCCTCTCCTTAACTTCTGTCCTGCCTCCCTCGATCACGCGTTAAATAGGAAACAAATATGTCAACAAAAAGAAAAACTAAAAAAGGCTGAAGAAAGAGACAAAGACGCGCACACACACACACACACACACACACACACAGACAGACATACATAGAGACACACACACACACACACACACACACACACACACACTGACATACACACAGACATACAGAGACACACACACACACACATAACATACACACACACACACTGACACACACACAGACATACATAGAGACACACACACACACACACATACAAACACACACATACATACAGACACACATACATTGACACAGACATACATACAGACACACACACACACACATACACATAACATACAGACACACACACACTGACACAGACATACATACAGACACACACACACACACACACACATAACATACAGACACACACACACTGACACAGACATACAGAGACACACACACACACACATACATACAGACATACATAGAGAGACACACACACACACACAAACACACATACATATACACACACACACACACACACACACACACACAGACAGACATACATAGAGACACACACACACACACACATAACATACAGACACACATACATACAGACACACACACATACATATACACACACACACACACACACACACACACACAGACAGACAAAGACACACCCACACAACATAACCCTGTTGTGAACCTAAAGGTCCAGTGTCTGATCTAAACAACAGTCTCCCTGAGGCACTCTGGGCTTTCACAAACTGGTTCTCCAGCAGATCAAAGACAGCACACACACACACACACACACACACACACACACACACACACACACACACACACACACACACACACACACACACACCCCTCCACCCAGCCCTCAATAACACGACCACATCTGAACGTTCAACCCAATGTCTCTCTGAGACTGACAGCAAACTAACAACCCAAACCATCTCAACCATAGGCCCCCAATATTTACAATATTTATCTTTCACTTTTTCTCTGTGAAATGAAGCTGCCTTCAAGTGCGGTTGGAAATGTCAAGATCTTTACAAAAAAATGCGTTCCTGTGTGTAAAAATGTGATTTCTTGTCTTTTATGCAGCTCTGAAGTTTGGAGTTTCTGGCTTTAACAACACACAACATCCTGAAACACTGAATCAATATATAGAAAGATGTCAACAGTACAGGAGACCTTATTATTATTATTATTATTAATAATGATCTCCTTTAACCCTCCTGTTGTCGTCCCGTCGACCTGCAACTTTGACTGTTTCTGGGTCAAAATGTCAACGTTTTGTTGTTCTTTTTGTACACTTTACTCAACGTTTTTGTCGATTTTATTCCAATATTTTGGCGTTTTTTTTATTTTTTATGTTTTTGTCACTTTTGGCGATTTTTTAAATGTTTTTTATGGGTTTTTTGGTCACTTTTTTCAGCGTTTAAAGAAAACGGAGTTCTGATACAGAAAGTTTTTGTAAACAGGTCAAAGGAGGGTTAAATAAAAGACATTTGCACCATAAATTGTTGCTTAAACACTCTCCTGAAAGCACGTGTTTGACGCCCCCCCCCCCTCCCCGGTTATAATGCCCCCCCCCCTCCCTTGATCCCAGCTATCAGACTCCTGTTCCTGCTGTCCACCCCCAACACAGAGGGAACTCTGCTGGGAAGGTTAGGGATGTGTGAAATATGCTAACACAGCAGAAAGCAGTCAGCTCTGTGTGTGTGTGTGTGTGTGTGTGTGTGTGTGTGTGTGTGTGTGTGTGTCTCTGTGTGTGTGTGTGTCTCTCTGTGTGTGTGTGTGTCTCTGTGTGTCTGTGTGTGTGTGTCTCTCTGTGTGTGTGTGTGTGTGTGTGTGTGTCTCTCTCTGTGTGTGTGTCTCTGTGTGTCTCTCTGTGTGTGTGTGTGTGTGTGTGTGTGTGTGTGTGTGTGTGTGTGTGTGTGTGTGTGTGTGTGTGTACCTTTTCGCTGAGGTCCTCTTTATGCCGCGCCGCACCGCTCCGCCTCCTCAGTTTGATTGAAGGGGAGCGCAGCAGGTTCTTGATGC
>NC_135874.1:28928447-28930947 GCF_031162955.1 Sander vitreus | reverse complement strand
CGACAGCGAGCGGGCCGTACCTGGAGTCGGAGGAGACGTCTGCAGCGCCACTGGCGCCGCCATCAGCGGGCTCAGCGTCAGGATCGGACTCACCAGGGACAGGAGCTCTGCCGTTAACGGAGCCGACGCCAATGCAGTGGGAACCTTACTGCGGGACAAGATGTTGGGGACGGTCCTTGGGCGACCGCTCGCCGCGGGGGGGGCCAGGACTCGCTGCTGGGGCCACGCATGCTCCACCCGGGTGGGTGAGGCGGGAACTGCAATGGGAGGAGCCTGGGGAGTGGGAGGAGCCTGATGAGTGGGAGGAGCCTGGGGAGTCTGGGTCTGCAGGAAGGAGTCTCCTGTCGGAGGGTCGGAGGCCCCGCCCCCTGCTGCTGCAGCTTGCTGCTGATTGGCTGTGCTGTGTGTGGAGGACAGGCGCTGCAGCTTCCTGCGGATTCTCTGCTCACTTTCACCTGAAACACACAAACACACGTTACAGACAGACAGACACACACACACACACTAGAGTTTAGATTCTCTGCCCGAGCAGCATTTTACGCCGCTATGATTGGGCCGGGCCCTTGATCAAGCATTTCTGTGTTTATAATCATTATTTCATTAGCCTTATTGGGTGGGGAGCAAGCTCTGCCTCTCCAGCTCCTCCCGTAGCTCTGGGTGGAGGTCCTGACCTGAGTGGGAGGTAAACTGGGTTACATTGTGTCTCCCCTCTGCAGCACTGTTGTCGGCCAGTGGGTCAGCATGCAGACCGTGGTGAAGGACAGTATTAATGAGGTGATGGAGACCGTGGTGAAGGACAGTATTAATCAGGTGATGGGGACCAGAAAGTCTCCTATATGGTCCCAGGTCTTTGATTATGTTGATGTCTTGATCTGGTCCCCTCACTAGTCAGCTGAGGGAGCTGTGGGTCCAGGTTTCTTCATTCAGATCGTTCTGAATAAACTAACAGCTGTTTACGTGCTTCGTCCTTGTTACATTATTCATTAAGATAACTCTGAACAGATTTCTGTAGTTCTAACAACTCAGAGTTGTAGTTTGAACGTCAGTTATAACGACCACGTATTAAAACATCGTCAGGTTTACATCAGGTTCGGGGTCATCATTACAGTTAATGTGTCGGGCCGGGCTCACTCTAACACACACACACACACACACACACACACACACACAGGTTACAAACACAGACACACACACCCCCATCCTCCTCACCTGATCTGTGGGAGATCTCTCTGATGAAGCCGTTCCTCTGCTGGTTCAGACAGATCTTCAGACTCTTGAGTCTCCCCATCTCGTTCTGCAGACTCTGGATCTCCTGCTGAGCCTGAAACACAACAGACGTCTCCGTGATGCTATGCACACACACACACACACACACACACACGGGTTATACACACACACACACAAACAAAGGTTACACACACACAAACACTCCTGCTGAGGCTCAAACACAACAGATGTCTCTGTGATGCTATGCACGCACGCGCGCGTATACACACACACACACACACACACACACACACACACACACACACACACACACAGGTTGAGCGTATTTCTTGGAGTTTCTGGTACCTGCTTCAGCAGCTGTTTGTTGGGCGAGGTTTCGGCGTCCATGACTGACCGGAGCGTTCTGAAGGCGGCGGAGACGCTGCTATCAGCGGCCGTCCCCTTCACGCTCAAACTGCTTCTGTGGAGAGAAAATAATCAGAGAAACGCGTTGATATTCGGGGGGGTTGAATCATTGCATCGATGCATCGTGATGCGTGACTGACCTCAACCGATACCGAGCCATTCCTACAACAATCTAACGGCGCTGACCCACTGCTGGTATTCTGCTTTGAGTGTCGCGTAATTACAGTTTGAAAACAGTTTCAAAATGTATTGTGATCCTAAATTGGGCCAAAAAATGGGCAGTGATGGCCTAGGGTGTTAGGGAAGCGAGCTTGGGACCAGGACGTCCCAGACCGGCAGGATAAAATCTAGGTCGGTCAAAGTGAAAGAGCAGCACTTGTCCCTCCCTCATTACCACCACTGAGGTGCCCTTGAGCAAGGCCCTTAACCCCAACTGCTCCAGTGGAGCTGCTCAGTTGCCAGCAGATCAGACTGTGGTAGTACTGGGCAGCTTCCAGTATGAATGTGATCAGATCAGACTGTGGTAGTACTGGGCAGCTTCCAGTATGAATGTGATCAGATCAGACTGTGGTAGTAATGAGAAATTGAAATCGACTTACCTGGATAAATAAAGGTTAAAAAATGTTTTTTGATATGTGGGCCCCATCTAAATCTGCAAGGGGCCAGATTTGGCCCGCGAGCCTCATATTCATTCTGTTTACAGCAGAGAACTGAGGCTACAGTCAGACTGCAGGCAATTAAGCATTAAGATTTGCCGTGTGAACATAGCCTAAGGCTTCGGTCTTTCACGTCATCAAGTTGTACACTCGTGATGATGTCGTTACGTTACGTGATGTCGTTACGTTACGTGATGATGTTGTTACGTTAC
>NC_135874.1:28918447-28923447 GCF_031162955.1 Sander vitreus | reverse complement strand
ATGTGTGGATGGATGGATGGATGGATGGATGTGTGGATGGATGTGTGGATGGATGGATGGATGTGGATGGATGGATGGATGTGTGGATGGATGGATGGATGGATGTGTGGATGGATGTGTGGATGGATGGATGTGTGGATGGATGTGTGGATGGATGGATGGATGTGTGGATGGATGGATGGATGGATGGATGGGTGGATGGGTTGATGGATGGATGGATGTGTGGATGGATGGATGTGTGGATGGATGTGTGGATGGATGGATGGGTGGATGTGTGGATGGATGGATGGATGGATGGATGGGTGGATGGGTTGATGGGTGGATGTGTGGATGGGTGGATGGATGGAGTCAGACCTTCTTCAGCGTGGAGATCTTTGTCGTCTTCTCTTCCCTCAGCCCGACTTCTCTCTTCAGAGCATCGAACAGCATCCGTAATTCCTCCCGCCGCTGCCTCTCCAGTACGTTGTGAAGGTAACGCTACACACACACACACACGCACGCACGCACGCACGCACACACACACGCACGCACGCACGGAGTCACACAGAGTCACACACACACACGCACGCACGCACACACGCACGCACGCACAGAGTCACACACACACACACACACGCACGCACGCACACAGAGTCACACACACAACGTCACACACACACAAATATTTTCAGAGTAAAAGTTGGAATATTGTGAGAAAAGGGGGAATGACATGCAGCAAAGGGCCGCAGGTCGGGATGTCGAACCTGCGGCCGCTGCATCGAGGAGTAAACCTCTATATATGGGCGCGCGCTCTACCAACTGAGCTGCCCGGGCGCCCAACTTTACCCACTCTTGAAAACCATCCCTGTAACTGTAAAGGCTCTTACTTGGTTGTCTTTCTCTTCGTCTCCGTCCAGTTCGTCTCCGAAGTCTGACGAGTTCTCCGTCTCGCTGCTCGACCCATGCAGCTCCACCACGTCCGGCGTCTCCGTAGCAACCAGCTCCGTCTCCGCGGCAACCAGCTCCGTGTCATCGTCCACGCAGATGATGTCCAGGTCCACCAGGGCGCACGCCGGCTCCTGATGCACAAACGCCGTAGGCAGCGGGGCCACAGCCACAGCAGGGGGCGGGGCAACAGCCACCGCAGGGGGCGGGGCAACAGCCACCGCAGGGGGCGGGGCAACAGCCACAGCCACCGTTTTGACGCCGATCTCCGCCCCCCGGCCTGCGGAGGGTTTGAGGGAGATGAGGTTCAGCGGCATGGCGGAAGGTGGGGAGGGCACGTGGATGACGGTGGGGGGTCGCGGCGGCGTTGGCATCTTGGCGGGAACTCTGGGACAGGTGACGGTGATTGGTTCCCGGCTGGAGTCAGAGGGAAGGATTTTAAAGGTGCACGTCCCTTTCTGAGACAGGAAGCCAGATGCGGGGCGCAGCGGGGCGGCCAGGGGGGACACCGAGAATGTGGATAAGCCGGACAGGGAGGCGGGCGTTACTGTGGTGACCTTGGTTACCGTAGTTACGGGGGTCGGAGGCGTTTGGTCGACTGGAGTCTGAAGGGAAGCGGGGAGGACTGAGAGAGAGGAGAGGATCAACAATAACATTTAAATTATTACAAAATGAATCAAAAGTCCAAAAAAAAAAAATATAACATAATTTTAACATATTAAAAAATACAAAAAATATATTAAAATAAATTAAAGTAATTTTACATAATTTAAAAACAAAATATAACTTCCAATTATTTTAAATAAATCCAAGTGATCAGACATAACATTTCAAATTTTCTAAATAAATAAAATATGGGGAAAATAAATAAAAAATTACGTAATGCATCAGTTATATTTCATCCCTGCTGACAGCCAGGGGCGGAGCTTAAAGGAGACTTCCGGTCTATTCCCCCCGTAGCTCTGTTGTGTGTAAATGTGGAGAGCTGTCAGTAAAGAAAAACTAAACCAACAGTGCTGCCTACACCGTGTTATCCTCCTGCTAGCGTTAGCACCCAACAGGCTGAAACAGGGCAGGTTTAAACATGCTTTTAGCCTCTAAACAGGCTCTAAATGTCATTACCAGAGCCCCCCCATGTGCAGTGATTCCTTCTGAGGGAACACAGGGAATCTGACTGCTGGAGATGTGACAGAAAGGTTCATTCAGCTTTGTTTAGTTCTGGTGTTGAGACAGCAAGACGAGTACTCAGGGACCGTCTACAAACTACAACACTGATACTGTATCTGAAGTCTCTTTTATATAGACCTTAGTGGTCCCCTAATACTGTATCTGAAGTCTCTTTTATATAGACCTTAGTGGTCCCCTAATACTGTATCTGAAGTCTCTTTTATATAGACCTTAGTTGTCCCCTAATACTGTATCTGAAGTCTCTTTTATATAGGCCTTAGTGGTCCCCTAATACTGTATCTGGAAGTCTCTTTTATATAGACCTTAGTGGTCCCCTAATACTGTATCTGAAGTCTCTTTTATATAGACCTTAGTGGTCCCCTAATACTGTATCTGAAGTCTCTTTTATATAGACCTTAGTGGTCCCCTAATACTGTATCTGAAGTCTCTTTTATATAGACCTTAGTGGTCCCCTAATACTGTATCTGAAGTCTCTTTTATATAGACCTTAGTGGTCCCCTAATACTGTATCTGAAGTCTCTTTTATATAGACCTTAGTGGTCCCCTAATACTGTATCTGAAGTCTCTTTATATAGACCTTAGTGGTCCCCTAATACTGTATCTGAAGTCTCTTTATATAGACCTTAGTGGTCCCCTAATACTGTATCTGAAGTCTCTTTTATATAGACCTTAGTGGTCCCCTAATACTGTACTAAATACTAATACTAAATACTAATAAATATAGGCCTTGACCAGCTGCCACTTCGCCCGTTTGAAAGCCATGATGTCTCTCTCTTTCTCATGGGGGGGCCAAATTCTCTGGGTGGTCAAAGCAGAGAAAGGGGAGGTAACCTTTCCCCTTATGACGTCATAAAGGGAAGATTCCAGATCGGCCCATCTGAGCTTTCATTTTCTCAAAGCCAGAGCAGGATACCCAGGGCTCGGTTTACACCTATCACCATTTCTAGCCACTGGGGGGCCATAGGCAGGCTGGGGGGACTCATATTAATGTTAAAAAACCTGATATAGTGACATTTTCATGCCATGGGACCTTTAAAACCTGCCCTGTTTAAGCCTGTTGGGTGCTAACGCTAGCAGGAGGATACCACGGTGTAGGCAGCACCGATTGGTTTCGTTTTTCTCGCTACTGACAGCTCTCCACATTTACAAACAACAGAGCTACGGGGGGGGAATAGACCGGAAGTCTCCTTTAAAGAGTAAGTATATATGAACACTGTAAACGCCGCCTCTGGCTGTCATTTCAGGCTCATAACGTAACTTCCGACTACTTGATTAGTGTTTCCATCTGAGACGGACCTCTGTGATTGGACGGCTCAGGGTTGACTGGTCTCAGCTGGTTGATGGGGATCAGTTGGACCAGTTTCCCGTCCGGTCTGCGGTAGAACTGGGCGCCGGACGCCGTCTGCACCGGCTGCAGCACCATGGTCTGGCCTGGGGGGGGCGGAGGCTTGGCGGGGGAACCTGGGACCTGAAGCATCAACAGCTGAGAGGTTTTAGGGGGCGGAGTCACCGGAGGAGAGTCTGAAACACAGTGGAGGAAACACATTGGGGTTCTCAACATGAGGGACACGACCCGTCACAGAGTCACGGGAACACGCCGCACGCTGAAGCACCGTGAAGCGTAGATTCATACCTGATCGCACGCCGGGCTGTTCATACAGCACAAAACATCTCTCTCTCAGTGAGTAAGTGTGTGTGTGCGTGTGTGTGTCTCTCAGTGTGTGTGTGTGTGTGTGTGTGTGTGTGTGTGTGCGTGCATATGTGCTTGCGTGTGTGCATGCATGTCTCTCAGTGTGTATGTGTGTATGTCTTTCAGTGTGTGTGTGTGTGTGTGTGTGTGTGTGTGTGTTCTTGTTTAAATATATTCTTGGGGTCCAAAAACTGGGGAATACAGTATAGTTGCCCAAAATGCTGGACCCCCCAAGGTTAAAGGTCTGTTTGAGGGTTAAGACCTGGTTTTAGGATTAGGGTTAGAATGAGGTTCTGGTTAGGGTGAGGGTAAGGGTTAAGGTTAGGCATTTAGTGGTGATGGTTAAGGTTAGGGTAAGGGGCTAGGGAATGCATTATGTCAATGACAGGTCCCCACAAAGATAGTGAAACAAACGTATGTGTGTGTGTGTGTGTGTGTGTGTGTGTGTGTGTGTGTGTGTGAACACATTCACATTTAACAAGCTGACATCACACAAGTTTACCTGTATTTTTCATGAAGAAATGATGAACGTTACCTGTAAGGTGGGCGGAGCCAGCAGGGCTGGCGGGTACCACCCTGATCTGACTGCGCCCCCCCATCAGAGATGGGTACAGCCTCACTGTGACCATGCGGGGCCCCACCCCCTCAGGGCCGTCACCTGCAGACCGCTCAGAGCTCGCAGCTGATTGGTCGACCTTCATAGCTGCTGGCGGGAGCACTGCAACACACACACACACACACACACATTAAATATAATCGTATCACATCCATATGGTATTGGCCGATAGACAAGTTGTAAAATAGTGTCTGTGTGTCTGTCTCTGTGTGTGTGTGTGTGTGTGTGTGTGTGTGTGTGTGTGTGTGTCTCTGTGTGTGTGTGTGTGTGTGTGTGTGTGTGTGCGCGCGCCTGTTCACCTGTGGGGGAGGTTGGGAGGGTGAGCACGGTGACGGATGGTGGAGTTTTGGGTGGGGGGTCGGCGGCCCTCGAGGAGAAGGCCGGGGGGGTCGGCTGCTTCCTGTTGGAGCCCACCCGGCCCGTCAGGTACGCTGCCAGCCGGTTGGCCGGATGGAGCGCCCCCATCCTCCCCAACTGGATCTTAGCCAGCGGATACAGCTTCCCGTTCACCTACACACACACACACACACACACACACACACAGTGATGAACGTCACAGAAAGCTAAAAGTTCTGTTGTTGC
>NC_135874.1:28873447-28915947 GCF_031162955.1 Sander vitreus | reverse complement strand
ACCTTCTGTTGTTCCGTCTCCCTCCGTTTCCTCGCCGGCTGAGCTCTCACCGGCGTGGCGGGTTTCTCCCGCTCCAGTTTGGGTCTGGAGATGTGCATCCTGTAGTGGATGCATCGCTCGGCGCCACTCTGCTCCACCGTCTGCGCCAGGGGGCTGATCAGGTAGTCTCGGATCCAGAAGGCTTCGCCCAGGCGGTCGTGAGCCATCGCCTCGCACAGCTGCTTCAACACGTGGTTACGGTCGCCATCGCTCACCCACTTACAGTCCGCCACGATCACCAGGCGCTTGGACGGCTTCGGGGCCAGATCGGCTGGGGGAACGGGAGGGACTGAGGGAACCGGAGGGACTGAGGGAACCGGGGGGACTGAGGGAACCGGGGGGACTGAGGGAACCGGAGGGACTGAGGGAACCGGAGGGACTGAGGGAACCGGACTGCCTGCTGAAGAAATACACAAAACATGAATTTTGGAAATTGGAAATGGATTTATTTGAAACAGGGACAATGCACAAATAAACATTAAACTTGTTAAACAAGAGAATATGTCTTGGGCCAGGTTACAGCAACAATTGCTAATTTCCACCTGTAGTCCCTGAGAAGAATCATCTTAGGCTGTATCACACTAAGAGTGGTGTCCATGTGTGTGTGTCTGATGGAGCAACAATCTGTGAAACTGGTCCAGTATTAAACCAGAACCAAGCTGTAATGTTACCCTACAGGACTAATGTTCAGCAGCAGTTAGTAACAAGCTGTAATGTTACCCTACAGGACTAATGTTCAGCAGCAGTTAGTCACTAAAAGTTCTGTTGTTGCTGCTGACAGACTCAGATTATTATTCTAAGTGTCTGACAACATTATGAAAGGATCCCTACAGAGACAGACCTTTTAGTTAAAGAGTAAGATCCTTTTAGTTTAACATGAAACAGCCCCGAAATCACCATCACCAAACCCACCAGACTCCATGTAAATAATCAGGACTTTTATCATCGTAAAACACACTTCATTCAAAGTGGACAGAAACTAAATAAAACTATCAAAAAGCCGTCTTGGTTCATCTTTCCACTGTTCCAACAATCACCACTCTGGTTTGGTTGAAATAAACCCTTAATTCACCCATTTACATGTGGAGATATGCTGGCTCTATACACGCTAAAAGTCCTGATTATTTACATGGAGTCTGGTGGAAATATGCTGGCTCTATACACGCTAAAAGTCCTGATTATTTACATGGAGTCTGGTGGAAATATGCTGGCTCTATACACGCTAAAAGTCCTGATTATTTACATGGAGTCTGGTGGAAATATGCTGGCTCTATACACGCTAAAAGTCCTGATTATTTACATGGAGTCTGGTGGAAATATGCTGGCTCTATACACGCTAAAAGTCCTGATTATTTACATGGAGTCTGGTGGAAATATGCTGGCTCTATACACGCTAAAAGTCCTGATTATTTACATGGAGTCTGGTGGAAATATGCTGGCTCTATACACGCTAAAAGTCCTGATTATTTACATGGAGTCTGGTGGAAATATGCTGGCTCTATACACGCTAAAAGTCCTGATTATTTACATGGAGTCTGGTGGAAATATGCTGGCTCTATACACGCTAAAAGTCCTGATTATTTACATGGAGTCTGGTGGAGATATGCTGGCTCTATACACGCTAAAAGTCCTGATTATTTACATGGAGTCTGGTGGAAATATGCTGGCTCTATACACGCTAAAAGTCCTGATTATTTACATGGAGTCTGGTGGAGATATGCTGGCTCTATACACGCTAAAAGTCCTGATTATTTACATGGAGTCTGGTGGAGATATGCTGGCTCTATACACGCTAAAAGTCCTGATTATTTACATGGAGTCTGGTGGAGATATGCTGGCTCTATACACGCTAAAAGTCCTGATTATTTACATGGAGTCTGGTGGAGATATGCTGGCTCTATACAAGCTAAAAGTATTTCTGGGCTTTAACAGAAAGTAGCCAGTGTGTGTACCTGATAGAGGAGTGGGGGGTGTGGTCTTCGAGTCCTTCAGCGTCAGGTCTCTCTGCTTCAGAGATCTCAGCCGGACGACTTCTGGATGCTTCACGTGTTCAGGCGTCTCCTGGAGGAAACACATCGGTCACTTCATGTTGAACCACGTTACGCTCCACTGGCTTCCTGTTTCAGGATGGACTTTAAAAAATTGTAATTGTTTGTTTTTAAGATTTTAAATGGGTTGTCACCTTCTTATTTATCGGAGCTTTTACATGTTCACACACCTGTCAAAATACTGAGGTCACACTTACACAGACACATATACACCCACACACACACACACACACACACATACATACACTTACACCCACACACACACACACACACACACATATACACACACATATACATATACACTTACACACACACACACACACACACACACACATATACACACACATATACATATACTTACACACACACACACACACACACACACACACACACACACACACACATATACACACCCCTACTTACACTTACACACACACACTCACCTACTTACACACACACACATCAGGTCTAATAGGTCAGATATTAGGTCTAATAGTTCATCATTAGGTCTAATAGTTCAGATATTAGGTCTAATAGTTCAGATATTAGGTCTAATAGTTCATCATTAGGTCTAATAGTTCAGATATTAGGTCTAATAGTTCATCATTAGGTCTAATAGTTCATCATTAGGTCTAATAGTTCATCATTAGGTTTAATAGTTCAGATATTAGGTCTAATAGTTCAGATATTAGGTCTAATAGTTCAGATATTAGGTCTAATAGTTCATCATTAGGTCTAATAGTTCAGATATTAGGTTTAATAGTTCAGATATTAGGTCTAATAGTTCAGATATTAGGTCTAATAGTTCAGATCATTAGGTCTAATAGTTCAGATATTAGGTCTAATAGGTCATCATTAGGTCTAATAGTTCAGATATTAGGTTTAATAGTTCAGATATTAGGTCTAATAGTTCATCATTAGGTCTAATAGTTCATCATTAGGTTTAATAGTTCAGATATTAGGTTTAATAGTTCAGATATTAGGTCTAATAGTTCAGATATTAGGTCTAATAGTTCAGATATTAGGTCTAATAGTTCATCATTAGGTCTAATAGTTCAGATATTAGGTTTAATAGTTCAGATATTAGGTCTAATAGTTCATCATTAGGTCTAATAGGTCATCATTAGGTCTAATAGTTCAGATATTAGGTCTAATAGTTCATCATTAGGTCTAATAGTTCAGATATTAGGTCTAATAGTTCATCATTAGGTCTAATAGTTCATCATTAGGTCTAATAGTTCAGATATTAGGTCTAATAGTTCAGATCATTAGGTCTAATAGTTCATCATTAGGTCTAATAGTTCATCATTAGGGCTAATAGTTCAGATATTAGGTCTAATAGTTCAGATATTAGGTCTAATAGTTCATCATTAGGTCTAATAGTTCATGATTAGGTCTAATAGTTCATCATTAGGTCTAATAGTTCATCATTAGGGCTAATAGTTCAGATATTAGGTCTAATAGTTCATCATTAGGTCTAATAGTTCATCAGATCTAAGTTACCGCTAGGGTTTCCTGGAGGATCTGTTTCCTCTTCCTCTTCTTCCTCTCTTTGAACGCTCGGACTCTGGCACAGCTGCTGCTCTCCTCTCTCCTCTCCTGCAGACAAACACGCAACGTTACAGAAGGAACACACATACTATATATTATGATTATTATTATCATTTACACTTTTAGAAACTAGAAAATACAAACTCAGACTCGATGAAACCACAGTCTCTCCAGTGAGTCCATTACTGCAGTAAGAATGCTTATTTTTTGGGCATTTTTAGGCCTTTATTGACAGGACAGCTGAAGACATGAAAGGGGAGGGACTATACTGTACTATATACAGTGGCACTCATAAGTTTATGAAGCCACGCTAAAGCTGACTAAAAAAGGAATAAAAATCATCTTTAGGAAACTGATCTTAATGCCTTAATTAAAAAATGAGGAAAAATCCAACCTTTAAGGACCCCAATTATCTTTGTGAATGAATAATGTCTCGTAAATAAATAAATAAATAAATAAATAAATGTTCTTCCTTAAAATACAGGGGGCATCAGTATACACCCCTATGTTAGATTCCCATAGAGGCAGGCAGGCTTTTATTTTGAAAGGCCAGTTATTTCATGGATCCAGGATACTATGATCCTGATAAAGGTCCCTTGGTCCCCACATCATCACATACCCTTCACCATACCCCCCCCATCAACACATACCCTTCACCCTACCCCCACATCATCACATCCCCTTCACCATACCCCCACATCATCACATACTCTTCACCATACCCCCCACATCATCACATACCCTTCACCATACCCCCCCCATCATCAATGCATCAATGCAAATCAAACCAGCTACCAACTGAAATACAACCATGTTAATCTCTAGGTATGGTGAAGGGGTATGTGATGATGTGGGGGGTATGGTGAAGGGTATGTGATGATGTGGGAGAGGGTATGGTGAAGGGTATGTGATGATGTGGGGAGGGGGTATGGTGAAGGGTATGTGATGATGTGGGGGGTATGGTGAAGGGGTATGTGATGATGTGGGGGGTATGGTGAAGGGGATGTGATGATGTGGGGGGTATGGTGAAGGGTATGTGATGATGTGGGGGGTATGGTGAAGGGTATGTGATGATGTGGGGGGTATGGTGAAGGGTATGTGATGATGGGGGGGGTATGGTGAAGGGTATGTGATGATGTGGGGGTATGGTGAAGGGTATGTGATGATGTGGGGGTATGGTGAAGGGGATGTGATGATGGGGGGGCCAAGGGACCTTTATCAGGATCATAGTATCCTGGATCCATGAAATAACCTCCCTCCTCCTCATCCTGTGTTGGTAGTAAGGAGAACATGAACGTCCATGTAGAAAAACCAAACCATTCACCCACCTGTCCAGCACCAGCAGAGCCACCTGAATGTCGGATTGGAAGCTCTTCTACCGGCGGGGTCCTCGCCACCTTCACGCGTTCCTTCGCCTTCTCCCTCCTCTTTGCTACGTGTTCATCAGAACGTCGTCTCTTTGGTCAAAGGTCAAGAGAAAAGAATTCTAAAGTTAGTCGTTGTCTAGGACAGCTCTCCTCTGGCTCACAAACACACACACACACACACACACACACACACACACACACACACACACACACACACACACACACACACACACACACACACACACACAGACACACACACACAGATAGACACACACACACACACACACACGCAGACACACACACACAGACACACACACACAGACACGCGCACACAGACACGCGCACACAGACACGCGCACACAGACACGCGCACACAGACACGCGCACACACACACACACACACAGAGACACACACACAGACACACGGACACAGACACGCGCACACACACAGAGAGACACACACGCACACAGACACACACACACACGCACACAGACACACACACACACGCTGACACACACACATGCTGACACACAGAGAGACACACACGCAGACACACACACACACACACGCACACAGAGACACAGACAGACAGACACACCCGCGCATGCACACACCCGCGCAGACACACAGACAGACAGACAGACAGAGACACACACACACACAGAGACACACACACACACACACACAGATAGACACACACACACACAGACATACACACACACACAGACAGATATACACACACACAGACACGCGCACACACAAACACACACACACACACACACAGAGACACACACGCAGACACACACACACGCACACAGAGACACAGACAGACAGACACACACACACACACAGACACACACACACACACACACACACATGCACACAGAGACAGACACAGACACACACAGATACACAAAAATGTTGTAGCCTAAAAAACACGTGACATCGCTTAGAGCACCTTTAAGATCAAATATAACAATCTGTCACTATATAATAAGCATAAATAAACAGGGTAAGTTGAACTCTGATCTGTAAGAATATGTTTATTTTTAGAGGTCTTACGGCGCGGTGGGGCGAGGCTGCAGGTCTGGGAGCGAGGATCGGGTCTGGGTCTGAGTCTCCTCTCTTCCACAGGGTCCGGACCCGCTCGGCAGGCTGGGAAACGCTGTCCGCCTCCTTCAGGACTACAAACAACACACAACAGGAAGCAGCAGGCGGAGTTACAATGTGACACACTGCAGCAGACACACACACACACACACACACACACACACACACACACACACACACACAGACACCAACCCACACACACACACACACACAGACACACAGACACACACACACTTCTTTATTTGCGTAAAAGGTCATTTTGAACTATTCCAACTTATGATAATGTGTAAAAAAAGAAGACTCCTATTTGAGCAGCATTAATAAAGATGCAGATGCTGGAGGGGGGGGGATACTTACCGTAGGCCATCTTCATCCTCCTCTTCCTCTTCCTCTTCCTGCCGGGCCCGTTGTGTCCGGGGCTGGAGTCCGACCCGTCCAGGTTCTTCAGCAGCACCACCTTCTGTTTGAGGCAGCTACAGCCCAACATGCAGGCGGGCCGCCCGCAGTGGCCGACCCGGGACACGTGGGCCAGAGAGGCACACACACAACCCAGCCTGCAGCTCGCACTCAGGCACGCCGGGGCCCGTCTACACGCCAGCTGGATCGGGGCCGTCGGGTTCTCTGTGACGAAACCCTGAGCAGGAACCAGACAGTGAGAGAGAGAGAGACATATATATATATATAAGGTCTATATAAAGAGACTTCAGATACAGTATTAGGGGACCACTAAGGTCTATATAAAAGAGACTTCAGATACAGTATTAGGGGACCACTAAGGTCTATATAAAAGAGACTTCAGATACAGTATTAGGGGACCACTAAGGCCTATATAAAAGAGACTTCAGATACAGTATTAGGGGACCACTAAGGCCTATATAAAAGAGACTTCAGATACAGTATTAGGGGACCACTAAGGTCTATATAAAGAGACTTCAGATACAGTATTAGGGGACCACTAAGGTCTATATAAAAGCATCCAAAGAGCACCATGTCATAGGACCTTTAAGTAATATACAGCTGTTAAACATGACATCATCATACAGGGATAGTAGTAGTTTCATTTCATACAGACAAATGTATCCATTCTGGATTTTATGAATCGATCATTCAAATGATTTTTATTTATTTATTATTTTTTATTTAAATCAGAAAATATATATATATATTTTTTTAAACCCAGACCTAAACTTGCCAACTTTGACTTTTGTTCAGAAAAAGAACACACACACACACACACACACATATATATATATATACATACAGACACACACACAGATCTGTTACCTTGAGCGTGAAGAGCGAGGTCAGAGCGACGGCGGCCCTCTCCTCGGTGACGCAGGTTCGATGCCGTCCCTCCCACAACGCGCCGTCCTCCAGGTCCTTCTGTCTCAGCAGAGCGCGGGTCATTACCGGCCGATCTGCGGCCGCGCCAAGCTCCGAGTCCGACTCCAGCGGCGCCATGTCAGCGGAGATGCCGGGCAGCGCCGACGGAGACTTTAGGGGGCTGAGCGTCTGGGATGAAGTGCTGGGTTTTAGCTTCTGTCTCTTCTTGAGTTTCGGGGACAGCGTTAACGGTTCTGTGTGGTGGAACCGGACCTTTAAGTGTTTCTTTGGTTTAGAAATCTCAGTGGCGGGTTCTGTTTGCTCTGACGCAGCAGCGGCGGGCAACGGGACCGCTGGGACCGGGACCGCTGGGTGAGATTCAGCTGTCGTCGGACCTGCAGCGGGTTCTGCCTGGGGTCTGTTGTGTTTCGGACCTTTCTGCCTCATCTTCTCCTTCCTGGATGCAGAGCGGTGAGGATGAATGGATTAATTGTCAAGTATCGTTATGTTGGGTTCATTTCTGTCTACAAAAACTTCATTTTTCACTAAAGATATTACCCAAAGTCCCCTGCAAGCACAGCAACACAATCCCTACTTCTCCTTTTGAGTCTGACCATCTCAGCGCCACCTTTCCCTCTTCTTTTTTTGGCTTTCCATCATTTGACTCACACACACACACACAAACACACACACACACACAGTTTGTTAACGTTACCGATAGATCTCCAAACGTGACGAAGAATAAAAGACGTGTTCGATGGCTTTACGTCACAGGCCGAGGGGTCGCTCACTGATCCCCCTATATTTCTGAAAATCCTAGACATGGTTGTGACCGTTAGTGCTTTCTGAGTAGCCTGTGTTTGTATTCAAGTAAGAGTGGGGCGGCCTCTAGCTCGCTGCGTTTTCATCGCGTTCGCCCCATGTAGGCTGAGTCCTGCAGTGGCGCAGGGTTCGAATCCGACCTGCTGCCCTTTGCTGCGTGTCATCCCCTACATCTCTCCCCCTTTCATGTCTATCCACTAACAAATAAAAGGGAAAACCCCCTACAAAATAATCTTAAAAAAAAAAAAAAATAAGAGGCTGCTGTGGCCCGCTGTACGTGTTGAGCAGCAAGCAGCAGCGGCCGGGCAGCGCTGGGCAGCGGCCGGGCAGCGCTGGGCAGCGGCCGGGAAGCGCTGGGCAGCGGCCGGGAAGCGCTGGGCAGCGGCCACACGCCAGGCCGCCGGATGCTGGGCAGCGGCCGGGCAGCGACCACACGCCAGGCCGCCGGATGCAGGGCAGCAGCCGAGAAGCGCCGGGCAGCGGCCAGGCCGCCAGATGCTGGGCAGCGGCCGGGAAGCTCTGGGCAGCGGCCACACGCCAGGCCGCCGGATGGTGTTGCTAAGAACTTGCAATGTATAACTATTATCAGACCAGATCAGGGTTTTTTGTCCCTTTTTCAACATTTATTTCCCACACATTAATGCACTGTTAAAGATAAGGGTGGGTTGGGTGCCTACCTGGCTGCCTTCCTCTCTCTGAGGGGCAGTTTGGGTCTCTTGGAGGGGGGGATGAACCCAGAGATGAGGTCTGATGTCGGCGAGCCCGCGCTCTGCTTCTTCAGGACGCTGTCCAGCGTGCGGACGTAGCTGGTGCTGTGCGTGGGCAGCTGGTACACCAGCGGCTCCACCGTAGCCTGGGAGAAGCTAGCGGCACGCTCGTCAATCAGCTTCCCCTCGTTCTCCAGATACTCGTCCAACATGTCGCTGCAGAACGCAGACAGGTTCTTCTTCGGCACGTCGGAACTCGGACCAGCTGCAGGACACAAACATTAAAGAGCAACTTTGGTTTGTATTTTTCATCTTGGACTCTATTTCCCCATGTTTCTGTGTCTAAGGCTCCTATCTCGCACCCGGCGCAGCACAAAGCCCGACCAACTGTCTTTGCTAGTTTAAGACCGACCCAGCTGTCAGTTTCCCGTCCAGCGCCCACGTCGTTTAAATAGCAAATGCACCTGCACCCATCTGTGGCCCATGCTGGTCTTACAGGGAGGTGTGTTCAGGTGCATTCTGGGCGTGCTGGTCTTACAGGGAGGTGTGTTCAGGTGCATTCTGGGCATGCTGGTCTTACAGGGAGGTGTGTTCAGGTGCATTCTGGGCGTGCTGGTCTTACAGGGAGGTGTGTTCAGGTGCATTCTGGGCGTGCTGGTCTTACAGGGAGGTGTGTTCAGGTGCATTCTGGGAGTATTGCTATCTTGAGGCAGCGGGAAGTGATCGCACCATCGTCAATAACACAGCATTTCATTGTTATTTTAACAAAGCATTAGTAAAATGCTCCTAGGCTCGTGCACAGCACGTGCACACTATGCTTGTTACACACACAGGGACGCACAGCAGCACACACACACACACACATGCAGAAGATTACATATACAAATATTACGGTGCAAATCCTCCATCATAACAGCAATGCTCCAAGGTCCAAACGCGCCTGGCTTTTAAAGGGAATGGGAGATGATCTCTGATTGGTTGATTGCATGTTACGCCCAAAACACACCTCTGATTAATGAAGACACTAAGGTCAACCCTTTAGAACCATGACCCCGGCACACGGACCCTTTTTTCCGCCGCCAAACTAGCAAAAGTGGATTTGGACACGCCCTAAATACACCTGCAGCAGGTGTTCACGCCTCTCTGTAGGGATCCTTTCCATAATGTTGTCAGACACTTAGAATAATAATCTGAGTCTGTCAGTATTTTCCTGATAATTCCAGTAATTGTTTTTTAAAATGCTGTGAAGCACCTTCAGGTTTGGTTGGCGTTGGCGTTGGCGTTGGTGTTGGTGTCGGAGTGGGCGGAGCCTCAGATGGAGTGAATTTCTCTCTCCAACCTTTAATCTGAGTCACATCTGTTGTTTTTCCTGTTCTGGACACAAACGCTGCAGAAACACCTGCAGACAAAAACAAACAGAGAAAATGTTAATTTGTGAATCTGAAGTTTTCTAAGAAGAATGACATCACATGTCAGCCAGCCACTCAGCCACCACAGCTCTGTGGAAGAGGGTCTTTATATATTATATATATATATATATATATATATATATATATATATATATATATATATATATATATATATATATATATGGGTACATATCCAGTTTGTCTGTTGCTATTCGGGATGCAACTACCGATTATTGTCTGGATGAATGGATGAGTTGTTGGGTCTCTGAAAATAAGTTTAGAACGCCAACACAAAGGAAGAGGAAGAGGAGGACATCCGGCGGAATTTCTGTCGGCTTCGGAGCAATCCCAGAAAAGTATGTGTCAAACCTAAAATACAGTATTGTGCTGCTGCAGAGACGTCCTGGCTTAAAAGTCGTGTGGGGCGCCCGGTTAGCTCAGATGGTAGAGCAGGCGCCCATATATAGAGTTTACACCTCGACGCAGCGGCCGTGGGTTTGACTCCGACCTGCAGCCCTTTGCTGCATGTCATTCCCCCCCCCCACCCTTTCATATCTGCAGCTGTCCTGTCAATAAAAGGCCTAAAAATGCCCCAAAAGAAATCTTAAAAAAATGAATTAATCCTATTCTACAAACTAAAGGAAAAATCTTTGTTTGGTACGCAAAACAATTACACTTCAATCATTTTTTTTTATATTTTTCAAATAATAATAATAATAATATAATATAATAATAATGACTAAGAGAATAATGAATAATGATAAAAAATGATCATTCCCTCCAATATCGTGAATCATATCGCAATATCAGTCAAAATAATAATAATAATAATAATTGATATACTCTTTATTGATCCCCAATGAGAAAATTACAATTTACACTCCTGTTATTACACACACACAGGCCTGAAATACACACACACACACACAGGCCTGAAATACACACACACACAGGCCTGAAATACACACACACAGGCCTGAAATACACACACACACACAGGCCTGAAATACACACACACACAGGCCTGAAATACACACACACACACACAGGCCTGAAATACACACCCAGGCCTGAAATACACACACACACAGGCCTGAAATACACACACACAGGCCTGAAATACACACACACACACACACACACAGGCCTGAAATACACACACACAGGCCTGAAATAGACACACACACACACACACACACCCAAAAAACACACACACACACACACACAGGCCTGAAATAGACACACACACACACACACACACAGACACACACAGGTCCTTTTGCCCTAATGGAGAGATGTCAGAGTGAGTGGGCTGCGACTGCTGAACAGGCGCCCTGAGCGGTTCGGTGCCTTGCTCATGAGCACCTTGGCAGTTCCCAGGAGGTGAACTGGCACCTCTCCAGCTACCAGTCCACCTCCGTATTTCGGTCCATACGGGGACTTGGTTCAAGTCCCCGTACGGACGTAGCGACCCTTCGGTTCCCAACCCAACTCCCTACAGTCTGAGCTACTGCCACCCCCAAAATAAAAAACCCCCAGTTAGATATTTTCCTCATGTTGTGCAGCCCTACCTTGCGGTATGATATGGTTACCTTGCGGTGGTGGTGGCAGCAGCTCCTGGGTCAGCAGCTCCAGAGAGACTCCAGGGGGGGGGATGGGCAGACGGACTCCCAGGTACTGCAGGTCGATGGCCAGAGTCGGATCCAACAGGTTCATCTTCAGACCAACTGGGTTCACACACACACAACAAGTCATCAGGTTATGTCTGCGGGACGTCATCCATCTTTTTATTACCAATCTGTGCTAGCAACTCAGGGCTGTCCTCAGTTACAGAACTTCTCATGCCTACAGGGCTATCGTTTAAAAATGTTGGATACCAGTACTGATACCAATACTGTGACCTTGATACTGGTTTCTAAACCATACTTTTTTCTATACCAATTCCATAAAACAAAAAGAAATAACATTATGGCACATATCCCATCTTATTGCTTATTTTTCTGCTCCTACTACGTGAGTCCCGTGTCTCTGCGTAACACAGCCAATCACAAGCATTATTAGATCCTGGTAGAAACATGCTGCATGCTTATTGGCTCCCTGACGCGGATGAGACTCAATCCTTACTGTAGGTATTGGATGACGAGGCCTTTTTTGATCCTCGATACTAAGGAGGCGATTTGGTCGGTGCCTAAAAAGTACTGAATCATCATTCAGCCCTACATGCCTACCATCCAATAGCAGACGTAAAGTGTGACACCACCAGCTCACAACAAGACAATCTGTCATAATGTCTGAGTTTTTAAGTCTCAGACTAGAAGATTTTAATAATAATAATAATATTAAACACGTTGGACTTTGTCTGAACGTCCAGATGGGAAAAAGACTGACAGGGACTGTGTTTTAGGAGCACCTTAGAGGTGGTGGAGTCTAATTTATTGTAGTAGGTATACTGTACCACATACATATACATATATATGTATATATATATATATATTTTTACCGTCAGTCTATCTCGCTACGCACACACTGCTCTCAGTGAGATAAGATGAGAAGTCTCTCTGCATGTTCTGCAGCGTTGTTGGGTTTGCTGTCACTCATTACACATTACTCGACCCAGTATTTGTGAAAACATATAGCTGAAGTGTCACAAAACTATGTTGTTGCGTATCATTGCATATTTTTAAGTGGGTACATGGAAATCCTGGAGCTTTCCTAGTGGGTATACGGCGTATACCAGAGTATCTCAAATGGGGGTACATGTACCCCCATTTGAGATACTCTGGTCAAAGTTTTTGTCGCTGTTTTTGTTGTTTGTTTTGACCTTTTCTTGCCTTTCTTCCTTACTTTTTTCTACTGTCTTTTTCGTCTGTTTTTGTCATTTTTTTCAAAGTTTGTTGCTTATTTGAATTTTTTGTCTCTTGTTTTGACCTTTTCTTGCCTTCCTTCCTTCTTTCCACCGTCTTTTCCCAAGTTTTTGTCTCCTTTCATCATCATTTAAGTGTTCTCCAGGTCCAAGTCTGTAGTTTAGTAAATCCATCTCTGACATCTCTGTATTCTTCCTCTTTATAGACACTTATATTACTACCAAAAAGTATTTGCGATGGTACATGGCTTAAAAATACTGTTCAAAGGGGAAACATTATTGAAAAAAAGCTTGAGAACCAGTGACGTAGACTACACCACTGCACCTTACCAGCGTTGTAGTACTCAACATTGGTCTTGGTCTACAGAACACATTTTTCCTCAGGAATTATTTCTCTACCTGCAGTCCGACATACCTTCCTGCAGCACGGGATGGATCACCTGTCGGTGCCTCATGAGCTTCAAGTCTCTCAGGAGAATCTTCTCAAAGGCAGCGATCTTCTCCTCCAAACCCTCGGCCGTCTCTACTGAAGATAAATGACCTCATAACATCCATTTTCAATAAACATACTATACCTACCTATAACCTATACTGTACATATTGGAGCCCGATATTTGTTGATTTAAAAATCAGATATTCCAATATATCGGCCGATACATAGTTTTATTTTGGACATTTGTTTGAAAGAAAACCCAAATTTCTGATTTAGAAACTTTTTGAAAATGGGTCAAATTTGACCCGAGGACATCAGGAGAGTTAACAACTTTGATTTTGAGCCCATAAAAACAGTCATAAACACAGTATGACTGTGATAGCATTATCATTTCTGTGTCGTTACCGTTTTCAGGTGCGTCGGCTGTTTGTTGCAGGTGACTTTCAGGTGTCGTCTCGGGCTGCTGGGCGACATCAGAAGAGTCTACGATGTGAAGTTTGAGGGCCTCCTGAAATATGTTTGGCTTTTAATTTTCTGCATGTAAGTTAGTTTGAGTTAGACACAAATATCAACATGACTACTAGTCTTAAGCTTTGCTAGTGTTGTGCTAGCATTGTTATTTTACAACAGCAAACATTTGACCAACATCATAGCAGAAAAGACAAATCCGGCGTAAAATGAACCTAGGGGTTAATAACATGTGTACCGAGTCGACCGTTCTCTGGGATCTGTTTTCATGCTGATCTAATGCGTCTCTAGCTTGAAACAAGCTACCGCAAACTGGTTATTAGCTTATAGCGCTAGCTTTGCAGAGGGTAAATCTCTATTTACACCACTAACAAGGCTCAAAATGTCCCTACATGTAAACAGAAGCATTAAGAACTTTGTAAGTGTACAGACAGTTTATTACAAAGAGTTTATAAAGAGAGTAGCGTTCACGTATACAGGCAGGCACCATCTTGAGAAAACAGTCCTCCTTAAACCTCATTATGCTACTGTGGAAGTGTGATGCTATTTTGAGCCTTGTTAGTGGTGTAAATAGAGATTTACCCGTGGCCCCAAAAGCTAGCGTTAGCAGCTAATCAGCGGTAGCTTGTTTCAAGCTAGAGACGCATTAGATTAGCATGAAAACAGATCCCAGAGAACAGTCGACTCGGTACACACGTTATTAACCCCTAGGTTCATTTTGCGCCGGCACTGTCCTTTAACATTATATATTAAGAGATTAGAGTTTCTAGAACATGTTTACAGGCTTTAATGTCCCGCACCAGGACTTTATACTGTGAAAAATCACCAATAAAAGGTTTGTAAACCAATAACTACACAATCAGAAATGTTCCAGAAGGAATGTGACCCGAAATTGGAGGGAAAATTAACATCTGCCACCAAGATTACAGCTTTCCTGGCGTTAGCATGTAGCTACATGTGGCAGGGTATGTAACGTAAACACTGCAGTAGTGCACCCTCATGATGACCATATAGAAAACCGGATTGGTATGAAGTGATACAGAGCCGAGAGTCAGAGGTAACGGACTGGGAGGGGAATGGGACCAAGTACCCAGGGCCCTCATGTGAGGAGGGTCCAAAAAGATGCTAGAATGAATAGCTGTAGATGCGGGGAGGGGCCGAGAGAGAATGGCTTTTACGGGGCCCAGAATTTAGTGCTAAAAAGAACTGTTGAAAAAGGAGCGTTCAGAACGGTGGGAAATCTGAGATTTTGGCTCACATACATTTCTTTTAAACATGTTTGCCTCATTATATGAAACCAGGGATGCACCAAATTCAGGATTCTGATTGGGCTGAATATTGGGCTTGTTGACGGGGTTGGGTTTCTGCTGAACCCTACGCTTACACTCTCCGCGCTACGCTGGTCGACGTGATGACGGCGCCGTTGATTACAGGAAGGTGTTTACGGAGGTGGGGCGTTCAATGCAGTAGGAAAAAGTGTTGTTTGGCAGTACTTTCAGTCAAAAGAAGGCCATTCAAGTCCAGCTACATGTTCAATCTGCAATGCTGATTAGTCTGGTGGTGGCGAGGACCCTAAACAATACACAACATCACCGCTGTTACAACATCTGGTATGAAACATCTGGAAGAATACGAGCTGAGCATGAAGGAATCTACAGACAGCAGCCAGAATGCAGCAACTTCAGGTACGGCAAAGGAAGGACAGTCACTGTTTACTTCATTAATGTGTTGACTGTGTTCATGGACTGAGGACAGGACGAGGACTCAGCAGAACCTCAACCAGGGGATTCAGGATTCAGCAGAACCTCAACCAGGGGATTCAGGATTCAGCAGAACCTCAACCAGGGGGTTCAGGATTCAGCAGAACCTCAACCAGGGGGTTCAGGATTCAGCAGAACCTCAACCAGGGGGTTCAGGATTCAGCAGAACCCCAACAATCTGGATTCGGTGCTTCCCTATATGAAACTTTGGCAAAGTTTAACAAAAACATCCAACATTGTAAGTGGGGCCTTTGGTGATACCCACCCCTAAAAAACAGATTTTATTTAGTTTTACCTTCGATGTGAATGAGACAAATAACTGCTCCTCCACTTCCTCCAGGTTAGGCTGCATTTTAGTGTAGAGCGAGGCATCCATCTCTGGATTAATATCCATCTTAGCAAGCTTTCGCTGCCGGGACTTCTTCTTGCATTTGCAGGGTTTGTTGGCTCGGATTGGTTGCACCTGCTGAGAAGGCTCATGAGCATTTGCTTCTACTGTAGTCGGAGGCTGGAAGGGAACAGGCAATGGCTCTGTGCTTGCAAACTCCACCTCCATCCCAAGGTTGTCATCGATGGAGAAAAATTGCACGAGGTCGGCGAGTGAAGGGGTAGGTGACAATCCGTCTCCACCTAATGACGAAAAGGTTGGAGACAGCGGCAACTGAAGCGCGAGGGGGGACAGTTCTGCAGGGAAGGGCAGCGACTGTTCGTTTTCTTGAAATGACGGAGCGGGATCAGAGGGAGGCATGGGTGTGGAGGTGTCAAGAGTCTGTGGTTCAGGGTGGGAGGGAATCTGGGAAGGCAACAAAGGTGACGTAACAGACGCTAAAGGAAGAGTCTGAGGTGTGGGCTGAAATGTTGTGAACGAAGTGTCTATGTACGGCTCAGGTGGAGGTAACACTGTATGCCATTTGAACACAGATGCAGAAGAGTCTTCACTGTGCTGTAACTCTTCGGGACATACTGCTTTTGGAGTGGTTTCAGAAGTATTGGGGTCAAGTTCGAAAGTCAACGAGATGGGCAGGGAAGGTAACGGTTCTGGAGAGCTCGCAGGTGACAAAGGCTCAAAGCCAAACGAAGAACACTCAGGGTCAGGTAGCAAAGAATCAGACTTTATTGTTGACGAGTCTGAAGGTAGTGTGGATGACTCGGTGATGGTTGGCGTTTGTGGCGAGTTTGGGGCAGGTAACACTGTGTCAAGTGGCGGTGACAATGTGGGAGATACAGAAGAGGTAGCAAGAGTTGAGGAAATGTTGGATATACATGTACTTTGTGTACAAAACGGCAGAGCTGAGTTGGGTAACACTTGTGTATCACGTGGTACAGCTGGTTCTGGGCCTGTGTTTTCAGCAACAGAAACAGAAGCCACGAAATCTTCAGATCTTAGTGTCTTTGGGTCTGTAGAGACAACAGCATCTGGACATGAAGGGCTAGAAGGCTTATGGGCAGTTCCAACCGCGTGTCCAGTAACATTCAAAACTGTTTTATCTGGATGAAGAGGTGCATCTGTACATCCGGAGGCCTGGTTTGGGAGGTCTCCAGTGAGGTCCTTTGAGGAATTACTTGCTTTGCTGGTGGGATCAGAAGGTGGACATGGATCAGAAGGTGGACAAGCAGCAGCTTCGGGGGGAGAGTCCTGCTTGCTCTTGGCCATTTTAGATTTCTTCGAATGCTGCTTCAAGAAAAGAGCCAGGGCTGGCAGAGGCAGAGGCGCCATCCGTTTATGCTGCTTTACTTTCACCTCTGATGGAGCTTTGGGCTTACTTTTGTGGTCTGAGTCCACAGGGGAGTTCTGGGCCACAACTGGAGGAGCAACAACATTATTGACCTCAGAACAATCTGTCCTAACATTATCTTTGCAGTTCAATGAATTGGAAAGGTCCTTATCCTTCTTAATTGTCCTCTTTGTTACAACAGTGTCAGCTTTCTTTGCAAATGATGTTACGTTTTGTGTTTTGCCAGATATGCTGTCCCTTTTGGGAACATCTTTACTTTTCAAAGCTGTGGTTTTAGTGTTGGTCCGCTCAGTTCTGTGAGAGGTGTTGCTATTGATACCCAACTGCTCCAGGTTGCATCTATGTAGTGAAACGTGAGCCTCCCGAATCAGTTCAGAAAATAACTTCTGAGCTGGACGTGGATTGCTGCTGAAGGAAATCAAACAATAAAAACATCACATTAGTGTCATTGGTATTATTGAGCGTCATTTATGTCATGATATACTGTTGAACTATAACATGCTTTCTGGTAAACTCACAGGGAACGCCACAATTACAGTAAAGCTGCATGCATCTGTTTGGTGTCGCAACTTAGCGACTACCCCCGTTCACACACAAGGACATTAAAGGACAATTCTGGCGCAAGAAGGACCTAGGGGTTAATAACATATGTGTACCGAGTCGACCGTTCTTTGGGACATGTTTATATGCTAATCTAATGTGTCTCTAGCTTTAAACAAGCTACCGCAAACCGGTGGTTAGCTGCTAACGCTAGTCGTCTGGGCAGATGGTAAATCGCTGCGTTCATGTTTACATGAGGGCGCCATCTTGGAAATCTTCGCCATTCGACTGCTCATGACTGTTTTCCAAGATGGCGCCCTCATGTAAACAGTAACGCTACTGTCTTTATAATATATCTTTTTAATAAACTGTCTGTACACTTACAAAGTTCTCAATGCTTCGGTTTACATGTAGTACCCTCATTATACTACCGTGGAAGTGTGGTGCTATTTGGAGCCTTGTTAGTGCTGTAGAAATAGAGATTTACCCTCTGCCCCGAAGGCTAGCGTTAGCAGCTAATCAGCGGTTAGTGTTAGCTTTTTTTAAAGCTAGAGACACATTAGATTAGCATGAAAACATATCCCAGAGAACGGTCGACTCGGTACACACGTTATTAACCCCTAGGATCATTTTGCGAATCGCCACAAACAGAAGCTCCTTAAATATCGTAGCACCTCCAGTCGCAATTCAAAACCCTGCAACCCAACCTGGAGAAGTTGAGAAAAGGTTATACTTTATGCAAATGTCCTGAGACATCTATTACGGTTGTTTGTAATGCTTTGGGAAACAGAATCAGTGTTAGCGGCTGAGTTGTTAGCTCTAACTCAACTATCACTTTCCCCATTCATTATGATAAACCTTCCAACCTCGCGGGACTTGAAAACGACGTGAAGAAAGGCACTGTCTGGGAAATTAACTACTTCCTTGTGCTCCAGTATGGTGGCAACTATGTAAATGTAAATTTTGCATACTCAACACTACACATTGCTACAAGCTGCAGGCTGTACGTGTGAACAGGATGTCCCGCGATACGGGAGTCAATCTCACTGTTAGTAACGTGTTTGGGACGGTACAGAGCGTAGAAATCAACGGGAGCGGGACGGAGCCGGAGATTAAATTATAAAATGACGCTGCAATGCGGTGAGTGCCCCAAAGATTGCGAGGTATTCCTAGACTACTTAGTATGCGGAAGGCAGCGATTCTCCTAACCTACCCTAAATCGATAAATGTTTGTTTTGAGTGTGAGAAGATCTCTGTCAGGAATTATGTAATGAAATGGCCTAGGCCTGCAGGTAATACATGTTACCTGAAGGTAAAACACTGACCTGCAGGTAATACATGTTACCTAGACCTGCAGGTAATACATGTTACCTAGACCTGCAGGTAATACATGTTACCTAGACCTGCAGGTAATACATGTTACCTAGACCTGCAGGTAATACATGTTACCTAGACCTGCAGGTAATACATGTTACCTAGACCTGCAGGTAATACATGTTACCTAGACCTGCAGGTAATACATGTTACCTAGACCTGCAGGTAATACATGTTACCCTAGACCTGCAGGTAATACATGTTACCTAGACCTGCAGGTAATACATGTTACCTAGACCTGCAGGTAATACATGTTACCTAGGCCTGCAGGTAATACATGTTACCTAGACCTGCAGGTAATACATGTTACCTAGACCTGCAGGTAATACATGTTACCTAGACCTGCAGGTAATACATGTTACCTAGGCCTGCAGGTAATACATGTTACCTAGGCCTGCAGGTAATACATGTTACCTAGGCCTGCAGGTAATACATGTTACCTAGACCTGCAGGTAATACATGTTACCTAGACCTGCAGGTAATACATGTTACCTAGACCTGCAGGTAATACATGTTACCCTAGGCCTGCAGGTAATACATGTTACCTAGACCTGCAGGTAATACATGTTACCTAGACCTGTAGGTAATACATGTTACCTAGACCTGCAGGTAATACATGTTACCTAGACCTGCAGGTAATACATGTTACCTAGGCCTGCAGGTAATACATGTTACCTAGACCTGCAGGTAATACATGTTACCTAGGCCTGCAGGTAATACATGTTACCTAGACCTGCAGGTAATACATGTTACCTAGACCTGCAGGTAATACATGTTACCTAGACCTGCAGGTAATACATGTATAGTGTAGCCTAAATTTCCGAGACAACCTCACTGATTTGACCGCAATTAACCAAACATGCTACAGGGGGGGCAACAGAGTCTGATAACTTTAGACAACATAGGGAACCAAACGGGAGTCTTTCTCTCAGGATTTAGCAGGACAGGATTTTTAATTTTTTTTTGGTTGGGGGGCACGTGATCTGGATATGACGGGAGTATTTCCATGGGCTCTGGATGGGATGTGAGCGACAATTGATTCCCATGTCACCCTCTAGAAAGGATATACAAAGGAAACCATGGGACACTAATACAACCCTATGTGAAAGCAAAGAATCTGGGCGTTGCCGGAGTAAAAAAGGTCTAAGATATACAGTACGTAGTCACATTTGGTGCAGAGTAAAGCAAGCACAAGAGATGTGTATCATTAGGTTAAAAGGTGCATATATCAACAATACTTGAATGGATTCCCAAATGTGGCCAATGACATTTAAAAGTAGGGTTGTAATATTATAAAATATATAAAGAGAACAGGACACAACTTTTCTTTCGCTTCTCTGATTTGTTCCGTTTTGTTGTCTATTTCTTCACTCACACACATGGTACGCTCCATAAGGTTTGTCATGTAGTGGACCCATGCACTGACGTGCACTAACGAGTGTACGTGGCACGGTAACTGGCCAATGAAGCATGATCATTACAGCGTTTCAAGCTCTAAATCAAACACAACTAAGCCACACAGCCAACGGACGGGATGCAGCGCTCCACAAAATAAACTAAATATTGCATACTTATTGCGACACTTTCAATATAATATTGCGCAACATGATATTGCGATAACGATATTGAGTCAATATATCATGCACCCCTATTTAAAAGCTGGTCTTCATTCTTATACTCTCTTGCAAATTTAACATTTGGTACAAAGAATTTGAAGAGCATGCCATCTTCACTGTCAAAGTGGAACCCTTACCAAGAACTTTCCCCAGTGACACTGGCAGCTGACTGATCTTCTTTTGCAGTGGGTTTTTTCTGGAGGTCACCTGACCCCGAAGGCTTTGCATCCACTGGTTTTGAGCTTTTAGGTTTATGGTTGGCGAGTAAAGACTTCAAGCTCTTTTTCACGGGATGTTGCTCGTTGCTTGTTGTGCCTCCGTCTTTGTGTGAGTCTTTGCCAGAGTTCAATTTCAGCTTCAGAAGGCCCAACGAACTGGAGCCCTCCTCCTTCAGTCCTTTCGCAAACGGATTGTAGTCGACTTTAAGCTGAGAAAACCGTGAGTTCTGGTAAGCAGTTACTGCCATAAACTCAGTCTGAGGGAAAGTGAATGTGACAACGCTAGGACCATTTAGCTTTATGTCTTTAGCAGCTTTGTCAGTTTGGACCACGTGCAGTCGTGGCAAGTACCGGTGCATCGGATGCAGGATGGTGTTCCCCTCTTGATCTGAAATGTTGTTTGTGAGCTTCAGTTTGTAAAAGGACACTGGATTCTGCATCCAGTGTTGACCCACTGATGGGGAATCTGGATGAGCGAACGGTTGACTCTTAACATGACACTCTGCCTTTCCAGCAACTTGCCAGCTCTTGCCGGTCCACTTGTAACGACTGCTGTCCAACGGTTGCACGTCCATGATCAAAGAGTACTTCCTCGATGGCTGCAAGCCAGAGATTCGAAAGCGACAGGAGGGGAACATCCTGCTGCCTTGTTGAGTCATAATCATCTCCGTTTTGCATCGGAAGCACTCGTTCCACATGCTGTTGTTGTCCAGGGTCACTTTGATGCCATTGCGGATGCTATCAGGTGACAGATTGTCCGACTGATGGTCTTTCCCTGTAGGAAGACCGTCAGAAGTCCTGATGGGTTCTTTTGATGGGTACATTTTGGGTGTACCCATCATATCTGCCTCTTTATTGGTTGCGCAGGTGCTTTGTTCCATCCCGCCTTCGCTTGCCTTCCCCGGTTTGGGAACAACGAAGCGTGCAGGTGGATGGTCCGCGGCAGGGGCTGCTGCCGGGCTGGCTGCCCCTTCCTGATGGAAAACCATTCCTTTCTGCTTCTTCTTCTTAGAGGCCATGAACGGGTCCCAGACATCTAAAGAGCAGGAGGAACCCGCTTTTTATACATCTGTAGATGGTTCAAGAAGGCATCCTGAAAAACAGAAATGATAAACTTCATTAATTTGACATTGTTGCACACAATTTGCATCTGATCTTTTTCTGATAAAGATAGCCTTTATATTTCTTCAACAGAGAGCTACAGGAGGCCATAGCCATGTTCAGACTGATCTCATGAAATGGCGTATGTATGACACGCCAATTCGTATGCCATTTTTGGCGTGTTATCAAGACGCATACTCGCTTTTTTAGCGTGTTTATCAACGCCGTTGCAACATCTCATGTTCATGTGTTACAGTTGATTGTTTTATATTTTTTCAAATTAGCTGAGCTGCTCCGCAATCTTTCTACGTACCCCCTGGGGTACCCCTGGTTGGGAATCATCGGCGACAAAGACTGTCGGTATACCGCAACCCCCTTACGAGAGTAGCGTAAGTCAGAGCGAGAATGGCAGGGCGCCTTAAGGGAGTGACGTCAGTGCCCGTGTGGTTGCGCAAGGAGAGCGAGCGGTAACGGAAAAGAGAGAGGAAAAAGATAGTAAAGATGTGGTAAAGAGAGTTAAAAATGAACAAGAAAACAACAAGCTAGAGCTTCTCAAGACACGGTGGCTTTATCTACTGTCAGTACTGCCGGTAAAGCGAATGGAGCCACCCCCGAAAACATGGGCTTAAACCTTACAACATGTTGCAGCCCGAGTGCAGCCCGTCTAGCAGCTGGGCAGAGAGCCGAGAGGGCGACTGTCACTCGGCAGTCCCCTAACTTGTTGCTCTCTCTACCGATATAAGCCGCTCTGTTTCAGGCTACCAAACGTGCACGCAGGCTGAAACTCAACGTGCTGTTTTATCGGGATAAAGCTATAAACAGAAGGAAACTCTGCTAGCTGCTAGGCTAATGTGCAATGGTTAACACTGCAGCTTGTTAAGCTAGTTAATGTGTCTACCTCAGCTGAGAACGGAGAAATGTCTTTGCCTTTCCTACCGTAACACACGGTATGAAATATTGCACTCCCAAACTCGCGAAAGGTCAGATCTGCTCCATCTTTTGATGATTTAGAAAACCTTGAATCCATGTTAGACACAATGTCATCAGACACAATGAATCCATGTCGTTAGACACAACGTGCAGGCCAATGTTTTTTTTGCCATGATGACGGTGATGAGCTCAGACCGCCCCAGCCCTATACAATACAGGCGTTACGAGAGCCTTCCAGGCTGCTCACAACATCCCAGAGGACAGAGCCAGACCGGACGCTCAGTGGATTGTTGTTGTTGAGAGAAAGCAGAAGCGAGGATGCTGGTCAGGCTGCCGGTCGGGCCTGCTAGCCCGGCTAAGAACAGTACAACACAGACCTCCACTGCCAAGCCTCCTACTCACCAATGCCAAAGCAATCGCACACAAAATGGATGAGCTGGAACTCAGCATAGCAACGAACAACTACACACGGAACTGCTGCGTGATGATTATCACTGAAACCTGGCTGAACCCCCTAATCCCAGCGTCGCCTTCCAGGCAGCTAACCCTAAACATAACCATTGCCGCACTGCCTGGAAGGCGACGTTGGGGGCTTAAAAACACCAAAAACCTCACCCCGGACACCGCTGTGTAACTAGCAGGCCGAGCTAGCTACCGGCAGGATCGAGACAAGAACTCAGTCAGTCAGATTACATCCAACTACTCCTGATCCCAGCATACAGCCCAGTCAGAAGGACTATCAAAACCTCATGTTTGTTAATAGGATTCGTGTTAGGGCCCTGACACACCAACCCGATTATCGGCCGTCTGACAGTCTGGTGAGGTCTTTGACTCGAGTCTGTTCGGTGTGTTCGTGCCGTCGTCCGTTGGAGGAGCTGTCGTCCTTCATTTGGGCCGAACTGACATGTTCAGTCAGAGACAGGACAGTCGGGACTCACCAGGAAACGGGGAGCAGGATGAGCCTCTCAACATCTGATGAAGATCTTTTAAACTGACCTTTGTTGATCTGAAATGAAAACAGATTCAGCAGCTGCACGGCCTGTTTCTCTCTTCACATGTTTCCAGAAACACGTTACGGTGAACTATTTTAGGACAATATGAGATCGTGTTCTGAACGAGACGCCATGACGTGAGTTTCTGGAGGAACCAGACCCACGTGACTGGCTTTACTGCCGACGGTCGGCCGTCTGGTTGGTGTGTAACAGCTCTTAGGTTACTGCCGATGAAGACCCAACATTTCCTTATGTTGCTGCTTCATAAAAAAAAAAAACTTTGCTTTTTTTGCTTTTCACACACACACACCCACACACACACACCCCCACACACACACACACAGCATCTGTCTCCGTAAAGGAGAGAAGACGGCTGGCCAAATTCACACATTCACTAAAGGTTGGTATCTATCTGGTGAACACCTTTAATCACACAATCACACAATCACACATTCACACAATCACACAATCACACAATCACACATTCACAATCACACATTCACAATCACACATTCACAATCACACATTCACACATTCACACATTCAATCACACATTCACAATCACACAATCACACAATCACACATTCACAATCACACATTCACACATTCACAATCACACATTCACAATCACACAATCACACATTCACAATCACACATTCAATCACACATTCACAATCACACAATCACACATTCAATCACACATTCACAATCCGAGTCGTAGCAACAAGCGATGGCGTCTGCTTTAGGAAGTTAACTAGTCACAAGTTAGCGGTAAAATGCAGTTGGGTTGTTGAGGTCAAAACACCACATGTAGCAGCTGTCAATCAAATAAACGTGTTATAAATAACGTTCTGTCATGTTTTGCTCTTAAACTGAATGTTTGCTGCTTCAATCCAGTATTTTCGGCGCCCGTGTTGAGGACGAGGAGCAGCCTGAACCGGAGGTATCGGTCTGAAACAGAGCTCAACAGTCCCACCAGTGGAATAGTTATGGTATTAATCTGTTTACAATATTTCCAGGCTTTAACCAGAGATAGATGGAGGACAGCATCCAACAGCGTGTCATCCTTAGTTTTTGATACTTGATTGTTACGAAAATAAGTACCCCCCCCCCGCAAATTGCTTTATAATCTGTGGGAAACACTGTTTTGGGCAATTTGGTTCAAAGAAACCCATATTTTTGACATAAAAAAACTTTGAAAATGGGTCAAATTTGACCCAGAGGACAACATGAGGGTTAAATAACTAAATAACAGGGGATTTGTACTCAGGCTGCATTACATTACTACGTTTTGGTTTAAAAAGGAATATCATCTGCTACGTTTCCCCCTCTCATTCCTCCTGCTCTGGTGTCTCCCCCTCTCATTCCCCCTGCTCTGGTGTTCCCCCCTCTCATTCCCCCTGCTCTGGTGTCTCCCCCTCTCTCATTCCCCCCTGCATTCTGCGTGTTCCCCCCTCTCATTCCCCCCTGCTCTGGTGTTCCCCCCTCTCATTCCCCCCTGCTCTGGTGTTCCCCCTCTCATTCCCCCTGCTCTGGTGTTCCCCCCTCTCATTCCCCCCTGCTCTGGTGTTCCCCCCTCTCATTCCCCCTGCTCTGGTGTTTCCCCCCTCTCATTCCCCCCTGCTCTGGTGTTCCCCCCCTCTCATTCCCCCCTGCTCTGGTGTTCCCCCCTCTCATTCCCCCCTGCTCTGGTGTCTCCCCCTCTCATTCCCCCCCTGCTCTGGTGTTCTCCCCTCTCATTCCCCCTGCTCTGGTGTCTCTCATTCCCCTGCTCTGGTGTTCCCCCCTCTCATTCCCCCTGCTCTGGTGTTCCCCCTCTCATTCCCCCTGCTCTGGTGTCTCCCCCTCTCATTCCTCCTGCTCTGGTGTCTCCCCCTCTCATTCCCCCTGCTCTGGCGTTTCCCCCTCTCATTCCCCCTGCTCTGGTGTCTCCCCCTCTCATTCCTCCTGCTCTGGTGTTCCCCCCTCTCATTGCCCCCTGCTCTGGTGTTCTCTGCTCTGGCGTCTCCCCTCTCATTCCCCCCTGCTCTGGCGTCTCCCCCCTCTCATTCCCCCTGCTCTGGCGTTTCCCCTCCTCATTCCCCCTGCTCTGGTGTTTCCCCTCTCATTCCCCCTGCTCTGGTGTTTCCCCCTCTCATTCCCCCCTGCTCTGGTGTTTCCCCTCATTCCCCCCTTCTCATTCCCCCTGCTCTGACGTTCCCCCTCTCATTCCCACTGCTCTGGCGTTCCCCCTCTCATTCCCCCTGCTCTGGCTAAGGATTTTAGACCAAAACAATCACAAAATAACTTCTCATGTTTTCTGGAAGGACTGGTTAAAGCCTGATACATTTTCTTCCTCTGTGGCATAGAGAGATCCATTGTTGTCCAAAAACTATTAAAGGTCGACTTCATCTGTGTTCTGTTCCTGTTTTTTCAAAAGGAAACGCCCGCCCAGCTTCAGCAGAAAGCAGTGACGTAGGTTACACCGCTAACTAATAGGCTTATAAATGATGTGAACGCTAGTAACAGCTGGGTCACCTTCAGCTGTGCTAAGTTTGGAGGTAACGGCACAGAAGCTAAGCAACGTACTGCTGTGGACGCCATGTTAGTTCGGATCAGACACAGTCTAACTGATTGAGGAAGCCGAAAACCAACAAGCTAAAATGACTGTTTTTGTCAAACGGAGTCTGGTGGCTTTGAGCAGAGCAGAGATAACGGCTTCAGTTCCCCGTCATAAAGGGCTGTCTGACAGCACGGGAAAGCGCTGAAAATATATAGCGTACACTTAAACTAATATAGATCTTTTTAGGTCTTAACTACATTTAGCTGCTGCCCCCGTCCCACAGCAGTACACATCGCTCTCTTTAAAAGCCACCAGACTCCTTTGACTTCATTTTACCTCACAGAACACAGGACATGTTGCTCTACCGCTGCCACCATTGGTCAGTTATAATAGACTCAGGAACAGCTTCTTCCACAGAGCTATGAACATATTAGAGAAACTCATCCACACATCTACACATACAAACATACACACATCCATTGCCTCCCTCAGTGCTATCAGACTCAGTGCAATAACTGCTGTGTTTACCGTCTTCTAGCTATTTATTGAGAACATGGAATGAATGTGTATGTGCGAGATGTGCTTGGGTGAGAATGTGCTGGTGTATGTGTATATATATATATATTTTTTTTTATCTTTTTACTTTATGCTGCTATTTGGAGAGGATGGCTCCAACAGAATTTTGTTGTACTGCATACAATGACAATTAAGATCCATCCATCCATCCATCCTTCCATCCATCCATCCATCATCCCATCCTTCCATCCTTCCATCCACCCACCCACCCACCCATCCCACCCATCCTTACATCCACCTAGTTAGTGTTGTTGAGTGACTTTAGGATCCATACTGACGTGTCTTCTGCTTAGCTTTCAGGCCAGTAATGTGATTAGCTAGTACTTGTTGCCGTTGGATTGGTTAGGTTGAGGCATGAGGAGTGAGATTGGTTAGGGTAAGAATACCAAGGTAAGCTAATCAGGGGAAGAGTAGGGACGGGTCATGGGAAATATCGCCCCCGTCTGCTTCTCCAAACTTGGCGCATGCTGACGGCCATCTATGGTAATACACCGAGTATGAATGAAGTATACAGTCCTTCCAGAAAGAGTTATTTTGTGATTGTTTTGGGCTAAAATCCTTAATTATGCGTCATGTTTTCTTAAAAAATGTGATGGAATATGTGGGATATTTATGCGATGAAACTGCAGGAACTTCCAAAAACTGTGATGTCATCGTGGCTTCATCGCGGTTTACAGCTTTTAGAGGATGTTCACGTCACGTAATGACGTCACTTCATAACCTTCTCATGGCAGCAGGGAAACAGCTGCTCTTGTGTGACGTAAACACAACATTTTTCATCTTTCTGATAAGATATTTGGGACTTTTTTTGCAACGAAAATGCTGGATTATGACATCATGCAAGCCCCGCATATTTTGCGCGGAAATCTGCAATTTATGCGGCTAAAGTTCGGCGTATTTGAAGAAATAAATATGCAAACTTCGGCTGATTATGCATTGAGTTATGAGATCACATAATCATGTTTTTCTGGAGGGACTGGTCAATAGGAAGCAACGTCATTATCCAGAAACCTACATCAGGTCACATGGTGAAAAACGTTTAGCAGGGCTTGGGAAAAACAGCATGTTGACACTAAAACATACATACTTAGACCAAAATATGAATATCTTGATTGAAGACATAAAGAACACTACTGTAAAGCTACAGGAGGATATCAAATCAATGAACCTGCCCTTTAAAAACACATCAATGAGTCGCACTGGGTAACATGTTCCTGTCTCCATGAACACACACACACTTTAAAAAGGGGAACTACGCCGGTTTTTTTAGCTTAATTTACCTTAACTGAACAGCTTCAGAGTCATTGGAATGGTTATAGGACTTTTTTTCGAGTTGAATGGTGGTCGTCTTGCTCCCCCCTAGCGCCTGTGAGCTGAAAAACCACCCTCGCAACTTCAGCGTCAGGAAGTATGGCGTGATATCAGGTCTCGCCATGTAACTAATTGCTTCACGGCACTGCACACATCCAGGAACCGGCTAGCTATAAGAACAAGGTGGGAAAGCATTGTTGGAGGAACAGAGGAAGAGGAAACAGCAAACTGCCCGAGAGAGGAGTCACACACGAGGAAACATAGGAGCTGCCAAATATCTACTCTGAAGCTGTAGGGGGAGCTCTATACACGGGTTTCCTGTTTCCAAACATTACAGGGTGCGTGCGTATACCGGAGGCAGAAAGCCACATTGGTGAGCTGGTCCACTACTGCAACAGCCTGAAGTATTGAAGCTTTCTTATTGTTTGTATATAAATAAAACGTGATTTTAGTTGGATCTGTTTGTCGGTCTTTAATTTTGCAGTGTTACTGTGATATATGTATGGCTATAATTATCATTTTAGGCTAATGTAATGCTGCCAATGTTAGCAGCAGGGTTAGCTACCCCTGATGTACCCCTCTGGTTGGTTTATGCCTTAAAATAATGGCCAGGATTTTGGGGAAGAGGTACGATGTGTGTGTCTCCATTTCAAACGTCGCTGCAGGTTGACTGGTTTTAGCAGCAGAGGTTGATTGTGGGCGAGAGGGCGACAACACTGTCGTGGTTAGCTCGCCGAAACTCTACTGCCGCTGTCTCGGCAACGTTAGCTAATGTCCGCTAGCGTACGTACAGGCTAACTGTAGCCAGTTAGCTTTGTGTGTAACGTAACAAAAACCCACCCATCGCGTAGCAGCGAAGCTTAATATTTCATTCAATAAAATGATAAAAAAGGAGCATAACGCCACAGGTCTTATGTTGACAACGTGGACGCAGATATAGGAAACTCTGAAGGCAGTCGTAATATTTACCTAGCAGGTTAGGCTAACGCTGTTGTGCTAACGTTAGCAAAACATCGGCGTAGCTTTAGCTAGCAGTCTAAACTTGTCTCGAGTCCGGACCTTTAACTGTCTATGGTCCGGACTCGAGTACCACAGCCCTGACAGGTTGATATCACTCATATATATATATATATATATATATATATATAGATAGATAGATAGATAGATAGATAGATAGATAGATATCACTTAGCTGAACAACTGAACAAGCTGCAACCTTTCTGACTGATCAAACGGGAGCCTGACTCTTACATATGACTCCAATCTGCCCTTCTTATGGCTTGAAGCCATAACCTCCGCCGGTTTTTGGCAAAAGCATGCTTCCCCCTCGGTATGTTAAACATCAGGCACCCATCACTGGCTCTGTTTGTACAATTAACCACGCAACAACTCCTCGGCATTTTGACTTTACACTATGCTACTACTACTAGCTACAAGAAACACGTCTTCTTTCTGCCTCCCGGTTGTGTGCGCAAGCAGTGATGACGTAGCAGAAAAATCCATGTATAGAGAAACCTGCCAGGAAAAAGCCAGGAAACAGAAGAAATTGCCAAAACTGCATAGCGCCCCTTTAAACTAAATCTATGCATTGCCATTGCAGTAGATAGTGCCGCGCACTGATACACTCAATGTTAATGAGACGTGCGCAAGGGTACAGTGTCAATGTATGTGATGCAATGTGATATGTATGCACATTACTTGTGTTCCAGTTGGCTATATGTGTAAAATAAACATGCACTGAGAAAGCGGCATCTGTTCACTATTACGGTCATTACAACTAACTATTACAGCCATATTACCTGCTACATTTAAACTTAGCTATAGCTAAGTGAAGCAGAAACATGTTCTTGTAACATTTAGGCTATAATAACCCTTTCTCAATCAGTTTCGTCTGTCCAACTTTGGATGCATTAGATAGAATAAATGGTCCCAACAGAGACTATGGCTTGCTAGCTGCAGCAGGCCCGATGCTGAGCCCAGTAATGGCTGCCGAGTTACCAAGCCACCCTAACGGTCGGTGTGTATGGACCCACTGCGGCCATGTGCTCTAATCCCGGCACACGGATTTACCTTCTGCGTGGTCGAAAACATCAAGTATTTCGACGGTGTAACATTAATCCGGAGCGTTATCGTCTGTTTTCCGCCGTAACAAACCCCCTCGGCATCGTGGATCTGTTTCTAACTGAAGGGGGGGAAACATGCGGTGTCCTTGTTGCACTGAAACGTCACCGCCAACGTCTTCGTCTTCTCCTTACTGCGCAGCCTCCGACGCCATCTTGCTGCAGGCCACCTGGTTCAAAACCAAACTCGCCACGGTGGCTTTTTCCTTTTCCCACTCTTAGCAAGACAACCGACCAACCGGGAGGATCTACCGGTTATTTGCGGGAGAAGAGCGGTGAAACAGCGGGACGTGTCTTCTGTTTTGTAGTTTTTTTTAAATCTCTGCCTATTGGACTATTTATCGGAGTATTAAAAACCCGCATGGACGCAGAAGAACAGACGCCATTACTGTTAGGTTACAGAAAGACAGACTGGGATGCAGTCGTGTAGTGTAATGTATTGTAGCGGGTATACTGTAGTGTGTGTGTGTGTGTGTGTATAGATATATATATATATATATATATATATATATATATATATATATATATATATATATATATATAGGCCAGAATCTGACTTTGGGGTAAGGGGGGTGGCAATCATAGTGGGGGGTCTGGGTGTCCTCCCCCAGGGAAGTTTTGAGTGTCAGCAACTTGCATTCGGATACACTTTAATGCACCAATTTGCAGTGGAAATACCTTTTATTAAGCCTACGTGGAGAAGAAATTAACAGATGAGAATTCAAAATATATCAAAAATATAATGGAAAGTACCCTATGTTGTTGCGTGTCATTGGGCATATTTTAGTGGGTGTATGGAAATCCTGGAGCTTTTTTTAGTGGGTATACTGCATGCTGCTATCACAGACTACACTGCTGGGATGACACTGTATGTTTAACAGTAAAATGGACATTAACAGGATCGTTATGGGCCAAGGAAGGAAACCAGTTAATGCATCATGTACGTGGAGCTAATGGGAGAGTTTTAAGATGGGATTTAGTTTAATATTTGGTGGATTTTAAATGGATAACCGTATTAACAGTGTAACCCAATATGGCGAAGAAATGGTTTAACTTTGGTTATGGAATCGTGTCATTTCATCTTCATTTCACCGCCTTGGCTTCCCTTCTTTGTTGGGTTATTATGGGCTGTAATTGATTGTGGCGTATTGTGGAATCGTGTCGCTTCGTTTCCTTATTTTTTTATTGATTAAACCTTTTATTTAGGTAATCCCATTGAGCCAAAGATATGGTCTCATTCTCAAGATACATCTGTTATTATTATGGGGTGTAATTGATGGTGGCGTTTCCCCCAAAATGGACACTCGCGTGTTTAAAACTGTTTTACAGACAAGAAGATGCCGTGTTTTCTCCGCTCATGTTCGGCCACTTTTCTTCTGCCACTTTTCAGACTCCATGTTGTCTTCACCGAGCTAGAAGAAGCCCGCGAAGAAACCGTTAATGTCGGTTTTATTGCAGTTGGCTCGTAATAAACCAACATATAGACAAATCTATGGACCCAAAGAGGAAAAGAGATCCGTTAAAACGTGGTTTATCGATGATGTAATGGTCGGAAACACACACGAACCTCAGCCTGTAACAAACAAAGGGGGCTTCGGCCATGATGGGGCTGCTGGTTGTAGTTGCATAACGTTATAAATGCATTTAATGAATGGTTGAGGCTTTGTTTCACACATTATAACCGGGGGGACTTAACAAACACTTAATTTCCTGCATTCTGGGATTTTTTTTATGCAGCACAAATCACCACAGTTACAGTTTTATCGTTAGATGGTTTTATACATCTCGACATTTCCTACTGTCCTCAAAGGCGACTTGGTTTCAGACAGGGAGAGGAAACAGACGTTTGCTGCGAGGTTGAGATGGTATGATCCACAGTAGGGGGGTCTGAAACCGTTGGGAAAACGTATTTACAGGTAAGAAGGATGTATACAGGTTTTGAGCCCCCGGAATGTTATGTTTACTTCTTTTGGGGAGTGCGTTGTCTACATCTACATCTTCTAAATATTGGGGGGGGGGGAACATATTTCCTGCATCCACCCCGGAATCGCCACCTATGAATTTAATAGTTGGTTTTGGGCCTAACGGCAGCCAAACTAACCGTTGGCAGCTTTCACAGACTGTGATAACGTTATAAATACTTAGTTATCGACTTTATTTCGCCCAAAAGCTCGTAACCCTCCCCATCGGCGACATACATTTGTATTAATAACCGCAGTCTTTCTGGCATCATTTACGTGTAACTGTTTGAAAAAACGTGAAAGAATTGAACCGTAGAGGACGTTAAACAGTCTCCGCTTTGTTTTGATTCTGCCTTCTAGACGGGCGCGGAATACTGCGCATGCGCGGTGGGGGGAATGATGGCAACTGGGCCCGCAGTTAGCTCCCAGGCTAACAGGCTGCAGAGAACAGTTAGCCAGGTAACTGTCTGTTGATATAATGCTTTAGATCAACACCAAAGACCGGCCTGATTGAAATCAAGGAAGCTTTTAATGGATCGTCCTGCAGAGGTTTGTGTGTATTAGCATATTTTTATATATATATATATATATATATATATATACATACATACATACATATTAGGCTATTTATTTTATATAGCCTAACATAGGCTTATTTTATCTATGAGCCCAATCACACATTTGCTTATTAATTCACTCCCAGTGGTCACAGAAGATCTTAAGAGAACTCGTTCTGCAGAGGGTTGTGTGTATTTCAGATTAAACTGTCATTGTGCAGAGTAGAAGTACAAAGACAACCAAATGCAGTTAGCGTCCAACCAGAAGTGCAAAAAAAGCAGAAAAATGCAACGTGATATACAAGTATAGACAGGGCAAGAAATGTGTTGCAGTGTAGACAGTAGTATACAGAAGATGGTTTAGAGAAATATAAATGAAATATAAATATGTGCAGTGTATCAGCAGCTAGCTTATAAGAGCAGAATAAATATGGCTATGTAATATGAACAATGTATGAACAACATGTACAGATATGTGCAATGTAGTAGCAGTAACATCATAATAGTAAGAATAATATAGATATATGCAGTGTGTTATAAGAAAAACAATAAATATGGATATTCAGTATGAACCATATAGACATATGTACAGTATGCAGTGTGGTAACAGTGCCATTGTAGTGAGAATAAGTGTAGATGTGCAGGATGACTAGTATGAAGAGCAGTAGAATATGGCTATGTATATCACAGATCAGCCTCAGGGCGTTTTGATGAAGATTAAACGTGTATTTACTTATTAATTCTTTCCGAGCAGCAGCAGAAAGGCTCCATAGCTCGGGGAGATTTCTGGGAGTGCTGAGAATGTTTCCAGCTCCATCTCTGCCTGAAGAGAAACAGCTCTTTGTTTGGACGACATGGTGTTGACCCAGTTCATCTCAACAGGAAACTACAGCCACAAGTACAAGACGAGGAAACAGAAACACATCCAGTTTCCATTCATCATGCATGTGAAGATGTTAATTAAACAGTTAAACAGGGGATGGACAGATAGATATCTAGAGAGATAATGTATTGATCCCCAAGGGGAAATTTAAGGTCCCAGTAGTTTAAAGACATCACACACAACATACACATACATCAGAAACAGGATGATTAAATAACAAAGAATAATATGGACAATAAAATAAAAATAAAAAGTAAGGTGCTCTATGAGAGGGGGTGTCATGGTGGTAGTGCAAGACATAGTAATATAACTATAGCAGTGCAAGGAAAGTTTAAAAAGACAGCATTAAATATGGGCATTATAAGGGAATAGACAGTCAATATGAGAGGTGTGAAGTAACAGGGCTACAGCCACTGGCCATTGCTACAGTAAGTTACCCTAACGTGGAATTGGCTTTGGTGATTGTTGCATACATAAACATATTAAACATTAATGACATAAAGAAAGACATACAGTAAGGCCTCCTGCACACTGGCTGCGTGGCGTGAGCGTGGCGTGTCAGCTGCGTGGCGTTTTCTATGTCTTTACACACCAGAAAGGTGTCTGACGCTGCTGCTGCTGCTGCTAGTCTTGTCTGGACACATGGATGTTTCCCATAAACATAAATATATTCTGATCTGATTACAGCAAAGACAACGTCGGCAGGATTGACGGCAACATAGGCTCCAGAATATTTCCTTCTTTATTGACAGGTGCAATATTTAAATGACATTTATATCTGCATTTATGTCAAAACCTCGAGACTTTCAAACATCAACGTCTTATTAAATGTTGAATCTAATCTTCTAAGATAATTATGTCATTTTCAACTTCATTATCATTGTGCAGAGTAGAAGTACACAGTTAGGGTCCAACCAGAAGTGCAACGTGATATACAAGTATAGACAGGACAAGAAATGTGTTGCAGTGTAGACAGTAGTATACAGAAGATGGTTTAGAGAAATATAAATGAAATATAAATATGTGCAGTGTATCAGCAGCTAGCTTATAAGAGCAGAATAAATATGGCTATGTAATATGAACAATGTATGAACAACATGTACAGATATGTGCAATGTAGTAGCAGTAACATCATAATAGTAGTAAGAATAATATAGATATATCTTTTAGTATTCTATGTTGTCTGGAAACGCTTCCAACACGCTGCTTTTGTCGCGTGAAAAATAGGCGTCGGTCCTATTTCTAGCATGCATGTGTTTCCTGAGATGTGCGTGTCACGCAGGCAGTGTGCACGCTCTGACCTGTTACCATGGGAGCCCAAATAAACATGGACACGCCACACAGCCAGTGTGCAGGAGGCCAAACATAGAGACATACAGCACTCATTCACTATCCATTAAAAGGTACACATAGTGGTGACATGTACAGTGACAAAAACAAACTAAACAAAACAGAAATACATGATGACAAAGACATTGTTCACCCACCTCTATACTGCACCCAGTGTAACAGTGAGAGTGTCTGGGTGATGACGTGTGTGACAGTTAACAGTGATGCATCTCTGGTCTGTTTGAAGTGAGTTTTAAAGGTGTTGAATGTAGGACCCTCTCTTATTGGGAGGGGCGACCTATTCCACAGTTTACCTCCTGTGGTTCTTCTTCACAGCAGACATGTTGACCGGTCATAGTAGGAAGAGCCCAGCTGAGACTGATCACCTTAACGATGGCTCAGGTCCATCTAGTGTCCCCGTGAGATATGTCAGTGAGTCAGCATGAACACCACCAGGGCCTCTGCTAAGAGGAACGCAGCCATCAGTAATGGTCTGAACACACCTGTGCTGTTCCTACTCTGACATGTCTGCTGTGAAGAAGGTCTGTTGTTGACAACACATTTTGTCCAGAAGTGGTGTGTCTAAAGGGTGTCCACGGTCCCCTTTTAGAGGCCCGTGTACTACCTCCGCTTTCAAGTCTCATCTCTACTTTATATACCAAACAAGCATACTTCAGAAATGTCTGAAATTGTCAAAAAAAGTGAATTAAACAGTTGCATCAGAAAAGGGTTTATTGCTACAGTGAGTTCCCCTAACGTTGCATACAGAAAAACATATTAAACATGAATGACAACCAAATATACATACAGTACCTGTTCAGCATGAGAAAAACGAGGCTGAATGTGCAGAAAGTACGCTCCTAGTCTGACCAGCTTCAGATTGAGGTATTTATACACATGTAACGTTGACTCTAGTACAGTTTAGAAGTACTTGAGTAAGCCTGTGCTACTTCATACTTCTACTGCGCCACATTTCAGAGACATATTCAACTTTCTAGACTCAGATTTTAAGACCAAACATCTGATAAGATTGTGTTTTGTTGCAGATTAAACGTCTCAAAATCAGCCCTACTTTAACCAAGTACTGCAGTAATGTGCATCAGTACTGATTCATCTTTAAATGAGAAACAACACGTTGTACTTTGAGTGTATTTTAGGGACAATACTTCTGTACTATTACTGACGTACAACTTACAGAGCAGACGTTTTATATGCCAGTATTTATACTCGCCACAGCAGCTAGATATATTAAAATACAATAACAGATACAGATGAAAGTAAAAGTCTAACATAGTGAATACATAAGTAGGTTATTGATTGTAAATAAGGTTTACAGGTTAGTGGGTTGTTACCTCTCTATACATAGACAAATAGACATGTAGTAGTAAACATACTGTACAATAGAGACAACAATATACATATAGGCACGTCAACATAATATACAAATGTATAAATAAGACATAATATCAAGACAAGTACACATGGAGTGGGATGTAGAGTGCAAAAAGTAGTGTGCAAGATGCATATTGGAATATAAGGTATAAAGATGAACTTCCAGATGCAATAAAACCTGAAGTACAGAGAGTATTTGTACCTAAAGTACAGAGAGTATTTGTTTGACATTGTTTGCAGTATGTCAGGAATCGAGCCCTGTGTGAATCCACTGTGTCTTGTTGTTGGTAATGTTTTTAATAATGTATTTATATTCATATTGCGTCTGTCTCTTCTGTGTTATGTTTCAGGTGACGACGGTGTTACATTCAGGGCCGGCTTTTAAAAAAAAGAAAACAGAGTTTCTGATTCAAACTGAAATCCGTTTGAATGATCTGATATCGATTCCCAAAATCCAGAGACGGATCTTTTTTAGAGTCTCAGTTTTAAAACTGGACTGAAGATGTTGGAATCATCTGGAACTAGACAGTCTCGGGGGAGGGGGGGTCAAATGTACGGCCCGTGGGCCAGAACAGGCCCGCCAAAAGGGTCCAATCAGGCCCACTGGATGACTTTGCAAAAGTGTGAAATTGCAGAACAGACATTCATTTCAGTTGTAAATGGACTACGTTAATCTCAGAGAAGATCGCAGCTCTTTTTAATCTCTTCTTAATTTAACCTTTTTAAGGTATTTGCCAACGTGACATCATGACTTCACGTAAATGTGTGTGTGTCTCTGTCTGTCTCTGTGTTTGTGTGTCTGTCTGTGTGTTTGTGTGTGTGTGTGTGTGTGTCTCTGTCTATCTCTGTGTCTGTCTGTGTGTGTGTGTGTGTGTGTGTGTCTGTGTGTGTGTGTGTGTGTGTGTGTGTGTGTGTGTGTGTGTGTGTGTGTGTGTGTGTGTGTGTGTGTGTGTGTGTGTGCCTGTGTGTGTGCCTGTGTGTGTGTGTGTGTGTGTGTGTGTGTGTGTGTGCCTGTGTGTGTGTGCGTGCGTGCGTGTGTCTGTGTGTGTGTCTGTGTGCCTGTGTGTGTGTGTGCTGTGTGTCTGCTGTATGTGTGTGTGTGTGTGTGTGTGTGTGTGTCTGTGTGTGTGCGTGTGTGTGCCTGTGTGCTGTGTGTGTGTGTGTCTCTGTGTGTGTGTGTGTGTGTGCGTGTGTGTGTCTGTGTGTGTGCCTGTGTGTGTGTCGCCTGTGTGTGTGTGTGTCTGTGTGTGCCTGTGTGTGTGTGCTGTGTGTGTGTCTGTGTGTGCCTGTGTGTGTGTGTGTGCCTGTGTGTGCCTGTGTGTGTGTGTGTGTGTGTGTCTGTGTGTGCCTGTGTGTGTGTGTCTGTGTGTGCCTGTGTGTGTGTGCGTGCGTGCGTGTGCCCCTGTGTGTGTGTCTGTGCGTGCGTGCGTGTGTGTGTGTGTGTGTACGTGTGTGTGTGTGTGCGTCCTGTCTCTGTGGAACTGCATTAGGCTCCATCTTTAATAATGCAGCAGGTTAGAGGCTTCCTGATGTAACTGACAGCAGTTAGTTCTCTGATTAAATGACATCCCACAGGACTGATAGTGATAATACAGACACTACAGACTGTTTCCCTGACAAAAAAGCAAAAAGTTGAAAGAAACATATAGTGTCATATTTTTGTACCCTTTCTAAGAAATATCTGTGTATTAAAGGGTAACTACTGTTTTCTTCAACCCTATGTTCCTATAACAGTCTTTGACATTGGTCCAGTATTAAGAGAGATGGTGAAACATCGTTCAGCTTGTATTTACCTTCATAAAAGTGCTTGTTTTACAGCTGACAGATTCAGATTATTATTCTAAGAGTCTGACAACATTATGGGATGGATCCCTACAGAGATAGACCTTTTAGTTAAAGAGTAAGATCCTTTATTTTAACGTAAAAACACCCACGAAATTGCATTCGCTAAACCCACCAGACTCCATGTAAATAAACAGTCATTTAAGCATCGTAAAATACACTTCATTCAATGGTGACAAAAACAAAATAAAACTATGAAAAGCCGTTTTGGGTCGTCTTTCCACTTTTCCAACCATCACAACTCTAGTTTTGGTTGAAATAAACACATAGTTTACTGATTTACATGTGAAAATATATATTCTATACATGCTAAAAGTACTGTTTTTTTAAATGGAGTCTGGTGGGTTTAGTGCTAGCGACCTCAGAGCTGTTTCTGGTTAAACAGAAAGGTCTTAGAGCTGTTACACACCAACCAGACGGCCGACCGAAATAGGCCGTGCAGTTGCTGAATCCGTCTTCATTTCAGATCAACAAAGGTCAGTTTAGAAGATGTTCATCAGATGTTGAGAGGCTCTAGTCACGCTCATCCCGCTCGCCATTTCCGGGCGAGTCCTGACTGCCCTGTCTCTGACCCAGCATGTCAGGTCGGCCAAAATGAAGGCGGACAGCTCCTCCAACGGACGACGGCACGAACACGCCGAACACACTCGAGTCACCGACCTCCCAGACTGTCAGACGGATGATCATCAGGTCGGTGTGTCCGGGCCTTTAAAGGTCTATCTCTGTAGGGATCCATCCCATAATGTTGTCAGACACTTAGAATAATAATCTGAGTCTGTCAGCAGCAACAACAGAACTTTTAGTGACTCTAACTGCTGCTGAACATTAGTCCTGTAGGGTAACATTACAGCTTGTTACTAACTGCTGCTGAACATTAGTCCTGTAGGGTAACATTACAGCTTGTTACTAACTGCTGCTGAACATTAGTCCTGTAGGGTAACATTACAGCTTGGTTCTGGTTTAATACTGGACCAGTTAGTCACCCTTTAAGACACTTTTCGACATTTTCCCCTCGCTTTTTTCAACGCTTTAGTGACATAACATTATTTTTATTAACATGGCAGGTTAGAGGGTTAGGCCGGCCACAGACTGACTGAGTGGCGTGAGCGTGTCAGCTGCGTGAGCGTGTCAGCTGCGTGGCGCGAGCGTGTCAGCTGCGTGGCGTGAGCATGTCAGCTGCGTGGCGCGAGCGTGTCAGCTGCGTGGCGTGAGCGTGTCAGCCGTGTGGCGCGAGCGTGTCAGCTGCGCGAGCGTGTCAGCTGCGTGGCGTGAGCGTGTCAGCTGCGTGGCGTGAGCGTGTCAGCTGCGTGGCGTGAGCGTGTCAGCTGTGTGGCGTGATTGTGTCAGCTGCGTGAGCGTGTCAGCTGCGTGGCGTGAGCGTGTCAGCTGCGTGGCGTGAGCATGTCAGCTGTGTGGCGCGAGCGTGTCAGCTGCGTGGCGTGAGCGTGTCAGCTGCGTGGCGTGATTGTGTCAGCTGCGTGGCGTGATTGTGTCAGCTGCGTGGCGTGAGCGTGTCAGCTGCGTGAGCGTGTCAGCTGCGTGGCGTGAGCGTGTCAGCCGCGTGGCGCGAGCGTGTCAGCTGCGTGGCAGAGCGTGTCGGCTGCGTGAGCGTGTCAGCTGCGTGGTGTGATTGTGTCAGCTGGCGTGAGCGTGTCAGCTGTGTGGCGTGAGCGCTGTCAGCTGCGTGAGCATGTCAGCTGTGTGGCGTGAGCGTGTCGAAGCTGCGTGAGCGTGTCAGCTGCGTATGCGTGGCGTGTCAGCTGCGTGAGCGTGTCAGCTGCGTGGCGTGAGCGTGTCAGCTGCGTGGTGTGATTGTGTCAGCTGCGTGAGCGTGTCAGCTGCGTGGCGTGATTGTGTCAGCTGCGTGGCGTGAGCGTGTCAGCTGCGTGGCGTGATTGTGTCAGCTGCGTGAGCGTGTCAGCTGTGTGGCGTGAGCGTGTCAGCTGCGTGGCGTGAGCGTGTCAGCTGCGCGAGCGTGTCAGCTGTGTGGCGCGAGCGTGTCAGCTGCGTGGCGTGAGCGTGTCAGCTGCGTGGCGTGATCGTGTCAGCTGCGTGGCGTGAGCGTGTCAGCTGCGTGGCGTGAGCGTGTCAGCTGCGTGGCGTGAGCGCTGTCAGCCGCGTGGCGTGAGCGTGTCAGCCGTGTGGCGCGTAGCGTGTCAGCCGCGTGGCGTGAGCGTGTCAGCTGCGTGAGCGTGTCAGCTGTGTGGCGCGAGCGTGTCAGCTGCGTGGCGTGAGCGTGTCAGCTGCGTGGCGTGAGCGTGTCAGCTGCGTGGCGTGATTGTGTCAGCTGCGTGAGCGTGTCAGCTGCGTGGCGTGAGCGTGTCAGCTGCGTGAGCATGTCAGCTGTGCGTGGCGTGTCAGCTGTGCTGCGTGAGCGTGTCAGCTGCGTGAGCGTGTCAGCTGCGTGGCGTGATCGTGTCAGCTGCGTGGCGTGAGAGTGTCAGCTGCGTGAGCGTGTCAGCTGTGTGCGTGAGCGTGTCAGCTGCGTGGCGTGATTGTGTCAGCTGCGTGAGCGTGTCAGCTGTGTTGCGTGAGCGTCTCAGCTGCGTGAGCGTGTCAGCTGCGTGAGCGTGTCAGCTGCGTGGCGTGATCGTGTCAGCTGCGTGGCGTGAGCGTGTCAGCTGGCGTGAGCGTGTCAGCTGCGTGGTGTGATTGTGTCAGCTGCGTGAGCGTGTCAGCTGCGTGGCGTGACTGTGTCAGCTGTGTGGCGTGAGCGTGTCAGCTGCGTGAGCGTGTCAGCTGCGTGGCGTGATTGTGTCAGCTGCGTGAGCGTGTCAGCTGCGTGAGCGTGTCAGCTGTGTGGCGTGAGCGTGTCAGCTGCGTGAGCGTGTCAGCTGCGTGGCGTGATCGTGTCAGCTGCGTGGCGTGAGCGTGTCAGCAGCGTGAGCGTGTCAGCTGCGTGGCGTGAGCGTGTCAGCTGCGTGAGCGTGTCAGCTGCGTGGCGTGACTGTGTCAGCTGTGTGGCGTGAGCGTGTCAGCTGTGTGGCGTGAGCGTGTCAGCTGCGTGAGTGTGTCAGCTGTGTGGCGTGAGCGTGTCAGTTGCGTGAGCGTGTCAGCTGTGTGGCGTGAGCGTGTCAGCTGCGTGAGCGTGTCAGCTGCGTGAGCGTGTCAGCTGCGTGGTGTGATTGTGTCAGCTGTGTGGCGTGCCCGTTGTTATTTGGCCTCCCATGGTAACAGGTTAGAGCGTGCACACTGCCTCCGTCTCCTAAAAACGCGTGCATGCTAGAAATAGGACCGACGCCTATTTTTCACGCGACGTGTTAGGGTTAGGGGGTTAGGTGCCTTGAAGTCAACGGTTGCAGCGCTGCCTGGAAGGAGACGCTGGGGGCTTAAAACACCATCGAGCACCCGACTAGTTCCTCTGCAGTAAATGAATGAAAACAATATGAAGCCACGCAGACATCAACGGGACACAAACAACACTTTATTGACTCTGTGCACAGATCTGAAGTCAGTGGTAGACACACACAGGTAAGGACACCATTTCATCTCTACGAAAACATGTTATAACATACAAAACCTCCGAAACATTAAAAACACATGGCGGTCCCTTGATATCCCGACATGAGAGGAAGTTTA
>NC_135874.1:28863447-28865947 GCF_031162955.1 Sander vitreus | reverse complement strand
CACACACACACACAAAACAGACAGACACACACACACACACACACACACACACACACACACAATACAACAGAGACAGAGACACACACACACAGACAGAGACACACACGCGCACACACATATACACACAATATAACAGACACACACACACAGACAGAGACACACGCGCACACACATATACACACAATACAACAGAGACACACACACACACAGAGACACACACACACACACACACACAATACAGACAGACACACACACACACACACACACACACACACACACACAACAGAGACACAGACACAGAGACACACACACACACACACACACACACACACAATACAACAGAGACAGAGACACACACGTGTAAATAAAAGCAAAGGCCAACATATAACTAAATGAATACACAAACAAGAAACACACATATTACTGAGTGTAGACTGTTACTCCAGAACTCAAAGGAAACCAAAATGGCTTCCTTTCCTTTGTGAAAGGTCCATGTGGCATTAAAGGGTAAGTAGCTTTTTCTATTCAACCTGGACCCTATGTTCTCATGTTTCTGTGTCTGATGGGAACAACAATCTCTGAAACTGGTCCAGTATTAAACCAGAACCAAACAGGACTAATGTTCAGCAGCAGTTAGTAACAAGCTGTAATGTTACCCTACAGGACTAATGTTCAGCAGCAGTTAGAGTCACTAAAAGTTCTGTTGTTGCTGCTGACAGACTCAGATTATTATTCTAAGAGTCTGACAACATTATGAAAGGATCCCTACAGAGATAGACCTTTAAAACCTCTTTAAGACCTTTCTGTTTAACCAGAAACAGCTCTGAGGTCGCTAGCACTAAACCCACCAGACTCCATTTAAAAAAACAGTACTTTTAGCGTGTATAGAGCCAGACTATTGTCACATGTAAATCAGTAAACTATGTGTTTATTTCAACCAAAACTAGAGTTGTGATGGTTGGAAAAGTGGAAAGACGACCCAAAACGGCTTTTCATAGTTTTAGTTTGTTTCTGTCAACTGTGAATGAAGTGTGTTTTACGATGCTTAAATTACTGTTTATTTACATGGAGTCTGGTGGGTTTAGCGAACACAATTTTGCAGATGTTTTTGTTTCAAAAAAGGATCTTACTCTTTAACAGAAAGGTCGACCTGCTTAGAAATCTTTCCATAATGTTGTCAGACACCTAGACAGACACACCGGACCAATGTCAAAGATTGTTGTTCCCATCAGTCACTTAGACACAAAAACATTGGGAAGTAGGTTAAAAAAAACGGTAGTCACCCTTAAATACATCATGTGGAATAAAACAGAAGTGCGGCCTTTCTCCAGGTCTGTTTTGGAGGATATCGACGATTATTTAAAAAAATAAAAACATTTCTGTAAATGAGGACGCGTGGCCTGAGAGTGTTTTTTCATGTGATGTGTGTAATGATTGTGCGAGCTGATTGGTGGACTGACATGCAGTTTCGGGCGGCGAGGTCTCTGTGGATGATGCTTCGGCTGCTCAGGTACTCCATCCCCCGAGAGATGTCCAACATGAACTGCAGAAGAGTCTGCAGGGACAAGTCCTGATGGGAGAAGACACAGAGAAAAGGACACGGTCAGAATCCAGAAATCACCATCACCAAACCCACCAGACTCCATGTAAATAATCAGGACTTTTAGCGTGTATAGAGCCAGCATATCTCCACCAGACTCCATGTAAATAATCAGGACTTTTAGCGTGTATAGAGCCAGCATATCTCCACCAGACTCCATGTAAATAATCAGGACTTTTAGCGTGTATAGAGCCAGCATATCTCCACCAGACTCCATGTAAATAATCAGGACTTTTAGCGTGTATAGAGCCAGCATATTTCCACCAGACTCCATGTAAATAATCAGGACTTTTAGTGTGTATAGAGACACTCTTCACAAATTTTATTAAATTTCATAGCATTTGAATTGTTTTTTTATTATAAAGGAACGTTAAAAAGTGACCAAAATGTCGGAAAAAACATGAAAAGGTGCAGAAAAAAAACAGGAAAACGTGACACAAACATCGGTGGAAAAGCAACAAAAGTGTCCAAAAAGACGTCCAAAACCCCGAAAAACAAAAAGTTGCAGGTCAACGGTAAGACAACGCCAGGGTTACGAAAATCAAATAAATAAATGTTTGCAGATGTTAAAATTGAGCACGAAGTGTTTAATTAACGACGATATAACGAGATGAGGTCAGCAGGACAAACGGGGAGGAAGTGATGTCATTGAAATGGTCTTACGAAGGGCTGCTCTCCGAGGCGTGACAGCAGCAGGAAGGTGTGCAGATCGCCGTGCTTCATGAACGGGAGAATGACCATCGGGACCGGCAGCCGCAGGCCTGGCCGCCGGTGGAGACTCACTCCTATTGGACGGGAACAAACGTCAGTCAGAGCACTGTGTGTGTGTGTGTCTCTGTCTCTGTGTGTGTGTGTGTGTGTGTGTGTGTGTGTGTGTCTCTGTCTCTGTGTGTGTGTGTG
>NC_135874.1:28845947-28850947 GCF_031162955.1 Sander vitreus | reverse complement strand
AGCTCTTAATACAGCCATGCTAGCTACCCCTGATGTTAGCAACTAGCTAGCTAGCTGATAGCCCGCCAGTTTGGGAAACGCTAATGACGTTACATCCACATAGCTAGCAGGCTTTACAGCATACATACATCCCTCAGATGTATCATTACTTCATAAGATAATACCATGGACGTATTAATAGAACACATGGTGAATTACAACCATTAGCTATATCCATTATTACAGCTAGCTACATGAGCTCGGGAGAACAGTCATGTGAGCGGGCGGGCGTAGTCCATCATGCCTAATTTAATAATTCTGGATTTGCTTCTAGTGAATGTTAAAAATGTTAAAAACGTGACGTTTTAAACAAGGACCCTTTCAGTGTTGGGGCTGGTAAGTTGATGTACCCCGAAACAAATGATCCGCTGAAATATAGACGTTTCTTTCGCCATACAAAGTCTATGTGAAAAGTCTTTCCGGGCCATGGGGTGCAGTACCACCGTTATCCGCTAAGCCCATGGTGGCTTTTAGACTTGACGCTCTTCCTGGGGGGCTTGACGGCACCAGGCGGGATGGCATGACACGGGAAGCTCCAGGCTGCAGCCATACAGTCTTGATCCAGCAGGGGGAGACTCCTTAAAGCTGTATTACCTCTACCATCCAGCAGGGGGAGACTCCTTAAAGCTGTATTCTCTCTACCATCCAGCAGGGGGAGACTCCTTAAAGCTGTATTCTCTCTACCATCCAGCAGGGGGAGACTCCTTAAAAGCTGTATTACCTCTACCATCCAGCAGGGAGACTCCTTAAAGCTGTATTACCTCTACCGTCCAGCAGGGGGAGACTCCTTAAAGCTGCATTCTCTCTACCGTCCAGCAGGGGGAGACTCCTTAAAGCTGTATTACCTCTAACATCCAGCAGGGGGAGACTCCTTAAAGCTGTATTACCTCTACCGTCCAGCAGGGGGAGACTCCTTAAAGCTGTATTCTCTCTACCGTCCAGCAGGGGGAGACTCCTTAAAGCTGTATTACCTCTACCATCCAGCAGGGGGAGACTCCTTAAAGCTGTATTCTCTCTACCATCCAGCAGGGGGAGACTCCTTAAAGCTGTATTACCTCTAACATCCAGCAGGGGGAGACTCCTTAAAGCTGTATTCTCTCTACCATCCAGCAGGGGGAGACTCCTTAAAGCTGTATTCTCTCTACTGTCCAGCAGGGGGAGACTCCTTAAAGCTGTATTACCTCTAACATCCAGCAGGGGGAGACTCCTTAAAGCTGTATTACCTCTAACATCCAGCAGGGGGAGACTCCTTAAAGCTGTATTCTCTCTACCGTCCAGCAGGGGGAGACTCCTTAAAGCTGTATTACCTCTAACATCCAGCAGGGTAAACTGACCTTTAATGTGAACTGTTCCAGTTCTAGAGACGGAGATTCCTCTGGCGTTCTTCGCTTCACAGTAAAACTTCACACTGCTGTTCACTGCAGAAAGACAGGCAGGCAGGCAGACAGACAGACAGGCAGACAGAGAGACAGGCAGGCAGGCAGACAGGCAGACAGGCAGGCAGGCAGGCAGACAGAGAGACAGGCAGGCAGAGAGACAGGCAGGCAGACAGGCAGGCAGGCAGACAGACAGACAGGCAGGCAGACAGACAGAGAGACAGACAGGCAGGCAGGCAGACAGAGAGACAGGCAGGCAGACAGACGGACAGGCAGACAGACAGACAGACAGGTAGGCAGAGAAACAGACAGACAGACAGACAGGCAGACAGACAGACAGGCAGGCAGGCAGGCAGACAGAGAGACAGGCAGGCAGACAGACGGACAGGCAGACAGAGAGACAGACAGGTAGACAGAGAAACAGACAGACAGACAGACAGACAGACAGACAGACAGGCAGGCAGACAGACGGACAGGCAGACAGAGAGACAGACAGGTAGACAGAGAAACAGACAGGCAGGCAGACAGGCAGACAGACAGGCAGACAGATTTGTTTTTGTTTTTATTTGTTTTGCATCACGTCTGATTTCAGCTGTAATATATTTCTTGTCTTCTATATTTTAAGAAAAGAAGTGAGAACATGTAGCTGAAGCAGAGAGGTGAGAAGGCGAGGAGTCTGACCTGTGACGGTGATGACGGAGGGCGAGGGTTGGGGCGCGCCCTGCGGGACGCCGCCCAGCCACCACTGCACCTCCACGGGCTCGGGGGGGCCCACCGCGCCGCACGTCAGGTTGAAGGGAGCGCCAGGGAACGTGGCCACGTCCTGCGGCTCCCGCACGAAGTGAGGGACGCCTGAAAGACACAGGAAGCAGAGGGGCATGATGGGAATCTGCTGTGGAAAGAGATGTGTTCAGGGTCACAGTACACAGCAGGAAAACACAGACACCGCCAGTTGTTTGAACTCTCAGAGGACACACACAACGTTATGTTTTTTTTATGTTTGTTGATATTTCAGCGATAACACAGCGCAGGACTGCATGGATTTAAAAAAGACACAAAAAAAGAGACAAAGTTGGTAAATTACGCCGGCGAGATCATCAGTCACTCAGACAGCCAATTAGAAGACGAGAGATTGGGACTGAAAGAACATCAAATAAAGTGTGTGTGTCTTTGTGTGTCTCTCTGTATGTGTGTGTGTGTGTGTGTGTGTGTGTGTGTGTGTGTGTGTCTGTCTGTCTGTCTGTCTGTCTGTCTGTCTGTCTGTCTGTATGTCTGTATGTGTGTGTGTCTGTCTGTATGTATGTCTGTGTCTGTATGTATGTGTGTGTGTGTGTGTCTGTATGTATGTGTGTGTGTGTGTGTCTGTTCGTGTGTGTGTATGTGTCCGTCTGTCTGAAAAACACCTACGTGGTGCGTTCAGGGTCCTCACCTTCCACAGTGATCCAGGCTCGTTCGGAGGAGAACGTCTGGCCGTTAAACTCGACTTCACACCAGTACTGACCGGCATCCTGCTGCTGCACCGACTTCACACTGGAGACGACAAACACAACGTGACAAGCTTTCGCCTCTCAAACGTCTGTTACTTCTGTCTCTTTCAACCTGGACCCTATTTTCTAATGTTAGCGTCCACTACAAATTCTGTTGTTGCTGCTGACAGACTCAGATTATTATTCTAAGAGTCTGACAACATTATGAAAGGATCCCTACAGAGATAGACCTTTTAGTTAAAGAGGAAGATCCTTTTAGTTTAACATGAAACAGCCTCAAAATCACCATCAACAAACCCACCAGACTCCATGTAAATAATCAGGACTTTTAGCGTGTATAGAGCCAGCATATCTCCACCAGACTCCATGTAAATAATCAGTACTTTTAGCGTGTATAGAGCCAGCATATCTCCACCAGACTCCATGTAAATAATCAGTACTTTTAGCGTGTATAGAGCCAGCATATCTCCACCAGACTCCATGTAAATAATCAGTACTTTTAGTGTGTATAGAGCCAGCATATCTCCACCAGACTCCATGTAAATAATCAGGACTTTTAGCGTGTATAGAGCCAGCATATCTCCACCAGACTCCATGTAAATAATCAGGACTTTTAGCGTGTATAGAGCCAGCATATCTCCACCAGACTCCATGTAAATAATCAGGACTTTTAGCGTGTATAGAGCCAGCATATCTCCACCAGACTCCATGTAAATAATCAGTACTTTTAGCGTGTATAGAGCCAGCATATCTCCACATGTAAATGGGTGAATTAAGGGTTTATTTCAACCAAACCAGAGTGGTGATTGTTGGAACAGTGGAAAGATGAACCAAGACGGCTTTTGATAGTTTTATTTAGTTTCTGTCCACTTTGAAATAAGTGTGTTTTACAATGGTTAAAGTCCTGATTATTTACATGGAGACTGGTGGGTTTGGTGATGGTGATTTCGGGGCGGTTTCATGTTAAACTAAAAGGATCTTCCTCTTTAACTAAAAGGTCTATCTCTGTAGGGATCCTTTCATAATGTTGTCAGACACTTAGAATAATAATCTGAGTCTGTCAGCAGCAACAACAGAACTTCTAGTGGACGCTGACTGCTGCTGAACATTAGTCCTGTAGGGTAACATTACAGCTTGTTACTAACTGCTGCTGAACATTAGTCCTGTAGGGTAACATTACAGCTTGTTACTAACTGCTGCTGAACATTAGTCCTGTAGGGTAACATTACAGCTTGGTTCTGGTTTAACACTGGACCAGTTTCAGAGATTATTGTCCCATCACACGAACATGGAGACATAGAGTCCACGTTCACCCTTTTAAGAATAAAACCCAGAGATGTGCGGCTGTAATATTTCTGTTTCTCTGAACTTCACTTCTTTCCTTTCTGTCCAGGAATCTGAGTGTAAAGCCGATTAAAATGAGCTGCGGCTCAGTGAGCCAGACAGATCTTAGGTCAGTTTCTCAGGCAACATTCAGGCCGTTTGAACAAAGACGTCAAAGCTGATTTCTGTTTTCCCAGAGGTCCCTGGGAGCAGCTGGAGTCCTCGTGGTCCACTGATCTGAGCGTTTGTCTCGCTGACTACAATCACATGCACAGAATATTACAGCAGAAGGGAAGACATTACCGTGACATTACCGTGACATTACAGTGACATTACCGTGACATTACTGTGACATTACAGTTACATTACAGTGACATTACAGTTACATTACAGTGACATTACAGTTACATTACAGTGACATTACAGTGACATTACTGTTACATTACAGTGACATTACAGTGACATTACAGTGACATTACTGTGACATTACTGTGCACAAATATCTGAAACAGAAACCTACGTCAGGTCACGTGGGGGAAAGGTCTGTGTATGTCTGTGTGTGTGTGTGTGTGTGTCTGTGTGTGTGTGTGTGTGTGTGTGTGTGTGTGTGTGTGTGTGTGTGTGTGTGTGTGTGTGTGTGTGTGTGTGTGTCTGTGTGTGTGTGTCTGTGTGTGTGTGTGTGTGTGTGTGTATGTGTGTGTATATGTGTGTCTGTGTCTGTTGTGTCTATGTGTGTGTGTGTGTGTCTCTGTGTGTGTGTGTGTGTGTGTGTGTG
>NC_135874.1:28833447-28838447 GCF_031162955.1 Sander vitreus | reverse complement strand
AAGTCTAAATATTTTAAGAAAAAAAAGTCAAAATATTTTGAGAATAAAAGTCAAAATATTTTGAGAATAAAAGTAAAAATATTTTGAGAATAAAAGTCAAAATACTTTGAGAATAAGTCAAAATACTTTGAGAATAAGTCAAAATATTTTAAGAAAAAAAGTCAAAATATTTTAAGAAAAAAAGTCTAAATATTTTGAGAATAAAAGTAAAAATATTTTAAGAAAAAAAAGTCTAAATAGTTTGAGAATAAAAGTCTAAATATTTTAAGAAAAAAAAGTCTAAATATTTTGAGAATAAAAGTCAAAATACTTTGAGAATAAGTCAAAATATTTTAAGAAAAAAAGTCTAAATCCCCCCAAAAAATCCACCTAAAGTTATTCCAAATCTGCAGAATTAGAAATGTTTTTTTCAGTTTGTTATCCAGTAAAATATGTTTATAAAAACAAAACAAAAATCCTCCAGAACATCAAACAGGATGTGAACAAATTGAAAAAGTAAAATTATTTTCCAACTGTCGAACATGTTTTAATACATGCCATTAATATAAGAAAACACCTTTAAAACATGCAGCGGACAGATAAATATACCAGTTAGTGTTATTTTTATACTTTAAAACCTCTTTAAGACCTTTCTGTTTAACCAGAAACAGCTCTGAGGTCGCTAGCGCTAAACCCACCAGACTCCATTTAAAAAAACAGTACTTTTAGCGTGTATAGAGCCAGACTATTTTCACATGTAAATCAGTAAACTGTGTGTTTATTTCAACCAAAACTAGAGTTGTGATGGTTGGAAAAGTGGAAAGACGACCCAAAACGGCTTTTCATAGTTTTAGTTTGTTTCTGTCAACTGTGAATGAAGAGTGTTTTACGATGCTAAAATTACTGATTATTTACATGGAGTCTGGTGGGTTTAGCGAACGTGTGTGCGAGTGTCTGTCTTTGTGTGTCTGTCGGTCTGTGTGTGTGTGTGTGTGTGTGTGTGTGTGTGTGTGTCTGTGTCTCTGTGTAAATAAAGTAATGAGTTAAATATTTGTAAAAGTGAAGATAACCCAGACTGTAAACCAGATTAAAAACTAACGTTCCTTCAATAATGTGACTCTGTTTGTTACCCAGAATCCTCTCTGTTTCTTACCCAGAATCCTCCTGACTCAACTCTGACAAGTTCATTATTTACTACATTTAAAGAGTCAGAAGAACAGAAACTTTCTCAAACTTCATTTCAAAACCAGACGTGTGAAACATTAAGATATTAAAACAGTTAGAAACACGTCTGCTTATATATATTTATAGATATTAATAATGTATTCTCTAGCTGTACGAACTCATCCCCACACACACACACACACACACACACACACACACACACACACACTCTCACTCTCTCTGAGAATCATTTGGTTACTGTAAGTTAACAGAGAAGACTGAACTCAACCAAATAAAATAAGACAAGAAGCATTTTGTGAAAAACATCTGAAACTCTCGTGTGTCTCCGTCTTCACAGACCGCCGCCGTCTGGAACAACGTCATAGTTCCTGTTTCCTCTGGATCATTTATTAGAAAGGAAGAAGTTGGAGAGGCAAACGTTTCACATAAGTGAACGTTGTGTTAACGCACACGTGTCAAACTCGAGGCCTGCGTATCGTCTAAAGGCCGTCACACACCGACCAGACGGCCGTTACGCACCAATCAGACGGCCGTTACGCACCCACCAGACGGCCGTTACCCACCCACCAGACGGCCGTTACCCACCAACCAGACGGCCGTTACGCACCCACCAGACGGCCGTTACCCACCAACCAGACGGCCGTTACGCACCAACCAGACGGCCGTTACCCACCAACTAGACGGCCGTTACGCACCAACCAGACGGCCGTTACGCACCACACCAGGCGGCCGTTACGCACCCACCAGACGGCCGTTACCCCCACCAGACGGCCGTTACGCTACCAGACGGCCGTTACGCACCAACCAGACGGCCGTTACGCACCCACCAGACGGCCGTTACCCACCCACCAGACGGCCGTTACCCACCCACCAGACGGCCGTTACGCACCAACCAGACGGCCGTTACGCACCCACCAGACGGCCGTTACACACCCACCAGACGGCCGTTACCCCCCACCAGACGGCCGTTACTCCCACCAGACAGCCGTTACTCCCCCACCAGACGGCCGTTACGCACCAGACAGCCGTTACGCACCCACCAGACGGCCGTTACGCACCGACCAGACGGCCGTTACAGCGACTCGACCAGACGGCCGTTACACCCACCAGACGGCCGTTACCCCCACCAGACGGCCGTTACCCACCCGCACCAGACGGCCGTTACACCCCCACCAGACGGCCGTTACCCACCAGACGGCCGTTACCACCGACGGGCGGCGTTACGCACCCAACCAGACGGCCGTTACGACAGACGCGTTACCACCAGACGGCCGTTACCCCACCAGACGGCGTTACGCCACCAGACGGCCGTTACGCACCAACCAGACGGCCGTTACGCACCAACCAGACGGCCGTTACGCCACGGCAGCCGTTCGACCAGACGGCCGTTACGCACCAACCAGACGGCCGTTACTCACCAACCAGACGGCCGTTACGCACCCACCAGACGGCCGTTACGCACCCACCAGACGGCCGTTACACACCCACCAGACGGCCGTTACGCACCCACCAGACGGCCGTTACCCACCCACCAGACGGCCGTTACCCCCCAACCAGACGGCCGTTACCCCCCAACCAGACGCCGTCAGCAGTAGCCAGTTTGACTGATCAGTCTCCCCGAGTCGGTCCAAAAAGTTCCTCAGAACACCGAAGAGACCAGACGTAATACGTCTCCATAACAGCAGGCGGCGCTCATCTAGATTGTCGCCCCAAAATGAAAACCGGCAGCTGATTGGACGAACGTGTCACGTGGGTCTGGCTGCTCCCCGACCATCATGGCGTCTCGTTCAGAATACGATCTCATATTGTCCTAAAATAGTTCACCGTAACGTGTTTCTGGAAACATCTGAAGAGAGAAACAGGCCGTGCAGCTGCTGAATCTGTCTTCATTTCACATCAACAAAGGTATCTCGTCACGCTCATCCTGCTCCCCGTTTCCTGGTCAGCTCTCCACCAATCAGATGGCTCATTGAGTCCGACTGCCCGCCCTCTGAGCATGTCAGGTGGGCCAAAACGAAGCTGACAGCTCCTCCAACGGACGACGGCACGGACACACCGACCAGACTCGAGTCAGCGACCTCGTCAGACTGTCAGACGGCTGATTATCAGGTTGGTGTGTCAGGGCCTTTAGCGTCACGTCTGCAGAGCGGAGGCTCCAAAGCTACGCTTCCACTGTACGTTACTGGCTGTGTGGTCGCTGCTTTTAAACATGTAATCTTTGTTCTGCTTGATTTGCTAAACTCTACGATGGATAAAGGACTTTTTTTTAGGGTTTTATGTCGACAAAACTGCAGGCGAGAAAGCTACAAGACACGAGTTATAATAAAAGATATTTTACTTTGGAGATGAAATGAAAGCATGTCGATGAACTCCACACGTCCGGCTCTGGACGTGATACTCAGTCTCTAGTCTGGCTCTTAGTGAAGGAGAGTTTGACAAACATTCAACATTAGTGAACATTAGTGAACGTTGGTGAACGTTGGTGAACGTTGGTGAACGTTGGTGAACGTTGTGTTAATGAACGCGTCCCTGAGTCTCTGCTGCCGTCACTATCCGGCCCGTCTTCATTTTCTCTCGTGTTGAGTCTGTTTCTTCATGTCGTCCGTTTCCGTGAGAAGCTCTCAGAGACGTCCTGTCTGTCTCTCTGTGTGTCTGTCTGTCTCTCTGTGTGTCTCTCCGTCTGTCTGTCTGTCTGTCTCTCCGTGTGTCTCTCTGTGTCTCTGTGTCTGTCCCTCTGTCTGTCTGTCTCTCTGTGTCTGTTTCCCTGCCTGTCTGTCTCTCTGTGTCTGTCTCTCTGTGTCTGTCTGTCCCTTTGTCTGTCTGTCTCTTTGTGTCTGTCTGTACCTTTGTCTGTCTGTCTCTCTGTGTCTGTCTGTCCCTCTGTCTGTCTGTCTCTCTGTGTCTGTCTGTCCCTCTGTCTGTCTGTCTCTCTGTGTCTGTCTCCCTGCCTGCCTGTCTGTCTGTCTGTCTGTCTCTCCGTCCAGCAGCAGCCAGGGAGGAGGAGTGTTAGGGGTTGTTTATGGCTGTGTGAAGTCTGTTTTTAGCGGCCGAAGAAGAAGAAGCAGCAGCGATGGCGGCGGCGGTTTTGGGCGGCGTCTCGGCTGCGAGGATCATCGCGCGTCTTCAGGCGAACTTCTTCTTGGTGGCCGTGAAACGCTCCATGTACTGAGGAGGAAACAACACAGATACATTAACAACCATTCTCACACGGCTTGGTCCAATACTGGAAGCTGATTGGTCGATCACGGCATTCTGGGGTCGGTTTGGTCTGATAACAGAGACTCAAACATGAGTTATAGTATATATGAGAGTATAGTGTCCAGTCCTAACAGGAGTTCTCTCCAGACACTTGACAGAGAGACTAGGTCTAGACCACACTCTATAATTAACAAAGACCAAACAATTCCCCCCAAAGAGCAATGAGGCGTCTTACGTATTACGTCTCGTGCACGCGCAGAACGTACGCTCAAGTCGGCGTCTCGTCGGTGTGTTCAGAGGCACTTTTTGGACCAACTCAGGGAGACTGATCAGTCTGACTGACTTTCTGCTGACGGTCGGCCGTCGGGTTGGTGTGTCAGGGGCTTAAAGTGCTCATATTCTGCTCATTTTCAGGTTCATAATTGTATTTTGAGGTTGTATCAGGATAGGTTTACATGGTTTCATATTTTAGTTGTTCTGCTCATTGCTGCAGCTCCTCTTTTCACCCTGTGTTCAGGTCTCTGTTTTAGCTACAGAGTGAGACCTCCCACTGCTGGAACATCTTTGTTGGCAGTCGCACATGCTCAGTAGCTAGGTAAGGACTACACGCTCAGTAGCTAGGTAAGGACTACATGCTC
>NC_135874.1:28820947-28823447 GCF_031162955.1 Sander vitreus | reverse complement strand
TGTGGAAACGCCACTTTTACCGGTTGTTTTCAGGGACAGACGTTCGCTCGGTGGCAGCGCTGCCAAACCGCGTTTAAAGATTAGTCCGTTTAACGTTATATTGTATTCTGTTTTTACACAGAGATGTATTAGACGAAAACACAGCAGGATTATAAGTCTTTATGAAACACTCTTCAGTTCGGCATATATAAAGTATAACACAGGTCAACTGTTTTCATGTTATTGGAGTCGTCTTCCTCAACATAAGCTAAAGATGGAGGCCCAGTTGTTTTTTTTGATTAGCTAAAGTTAACATTGTAAGAGAAGATCATTGATGAAAACATCAGAATACACGGAGTAGGTTCACCCGTATGCTTTGTGTCACGTAGGCTTAACTGTATGGAGTAAAGGTGTTATAACAGACTATCTGTGAAAGACTAAGAAAATAAACATGGAACTATTGTCTGTCTCTCTGTCTGTGTGTCTGTCTGGTAGTCTCACTCTCTACCTGTCTGTTTTTCTGTCTACCTGTTTGTTTTTCTGTCTCACTCTCTACCTCTCTCTCTGTCTCTCTACCTGTCTGTCTCTCTCTCTACCTGTCTGTCTCTCTCTCTACCTGTCTGTCTGTCTCTCTACCTGTCTGTCTGTCTCTCTACCTGTCCGTCTCTCTCTCTACCCGTCTGTCTGTTTTTCTGTCTACCTACCTACCTGTCTGTCTCTCTCTACCTGTCCGTCTCTCTCTCTACCCGTCTGTCTGTTTTTCTGTCTACCTACCTACCTGTCTGTCTGTCTCTCTACCTGCCTGTCCTGTCTCTCTCTCTACCTGTCTGTCTCTCTCTCTCTACCTGTCTGTCTCTCTCTCTACCTGCCTGTCCTGTCTCTTACTCTCTACCTGTCTGTCTCTCTCTCTACCTCTCTGTCTGTCTCTCTCTCTACCTCTCTGTCTGTCTGTCTCTCTACCTCTTTGTCTCTTACTCTCTACCTGCCTGTCCTGTCTCTTACTCTCTACCTCTCTGTCTCTCTCTCTACCTCTCTGTCTGTCTGTCTCTCTCTCTACCTCTTTGTCTGTCTGTCTGTCTCTCTACCTCTCTGTCTCTTACTCTCTACCTGCCTGTCCTGTCTCTTACTCTCTACCTGCCTGTCCTGTCTCTTACTCTCTACCTGTCTGTCTCTCTCTCTCTACCTCTGTCTGTCTGTCTCTCTCTCTACCTCTCTGTCTCTGCCTCTCTACCTGCCTGTCCGGTCTGTCTCACTCTCTACCTCTCTGTCTGTCTGTCTCTCTCTCTACCCGTCTGTCTGTTCTTTCTCTTCCTCCATAACATAAGCTACAGATGGAGGCACAATTAACAATAGAAAACAAAAGATTGAGAAAAACATCAGAATACCTGAGTAACCTCACCTGTACGGAGTCAGAAGAGTGTCAGAAAGGAGTAGAAATCTGTAAAAGTCTCTAAGAAAATACACCTGGAACTTTTTACAATATCTCCATCTTTTATATCCTTGTTTCAGATGATTACGGCTCAGTTCTGTTTCGGAGTTTCAGCTTCTTTCCGTGTTTTATTTCTGTGTGTTTCAGATGCATCGCTTGGACTCGTCTCCGTTCACAGTGACTCCAGCTGCCGGCCTGCTGGCCAGGTGTGTCGCCAGAGGAGTGCTGTCTCAGGTAAAAAACATTGTTTTTCATTTATTCTTTCACAGAAAATCTTGCTTTGTGTCAGAGAAACTGAAGCCTCTTACAGGTTTGAACACAGCCAAACACGAGTATGAACATGTATGATGTATAACAGCTGTATACTACTATCTCTATATAGATGATATGATGTATAACAGCTGTATACTACTATCTCTGTATAGATGATATGATGTATAACAGCTGTATACTACTATCTCTATATAGATGATATGATGTATAACAGCTGTATACTACTATCTCTATATAGATGATATGATGTATAACAGCTGTATACTACTATCTCTGTATAGATGATATGATGTATAACAGCTGTATACTACTATCTCTGTATGGATGATATGATGTATAACAGCTGTATACTACTATCCCTGTATAGATGATATGATGTATAACAGCTGTATACTACTATCCCTGTATAGATGATATGATGTATAACAGCTGTATACTACTATCCCTGTATAGATGATATGATGTTAAACAGCTGTATACTACTATCCCTGTATGGATGATATGATGTATAACAGCTGTATACTACTATCCCTGTATATATGATATGATGTATAACAGCTGTATACTACTATCTCTATATAGATGATATGATGTATAACAGCTGTATACTACTATCCCTGTATAGATGATATGATGTATAACAGCTGTATAAGTAAGTCCATTTCTCTTCCACTTGCTCTACAAAAAAACCCACTTGTCCCGGACAGGCGGACAAGCCTTAATGTCTCTACCTGTCCTCAGGAGGAAATAGACTCAGCCTCCTCCAGGCTGAGCCCCGCTTTCTCCGCTCACCTGCACGAGGCTGAACAGCGAATCAGA
>NC_135874.1:28765947-28815947 GCF_031162955.1 Sander vitreus | reverse complement strand
CATGACGTCCTCAAATGTCTTGTTTTGTCCACAACTCAAAGATCTTCAGTTTACTGTCCCAGAGAGAAGAAACTAGAACATATTCACATTTAACAAGCTGCAGAGTTCATACACCTTTTAACCAATACTTTATGTACGTGTATTATATTACGTATGAACCCTGAAGCTGACATCACACATGTTGACCTGTTTTATCATGAAAAATGATTTAGTGACAGGCTGTATTTAGTTTAATGCCGATTACACACCAACCAGACGGCCGACCGTCGGCAGAAAAGGCAGTCGGACTGATCAGTAGGACTGGTCTTTACACCAATTGCAGCCGTTGAGGCGGGCTTTACACCAATCACAACCATTGAGGCGGGCTCTACACCAATCACAGCCGTTGAGGCGGGCTCTACACCAATCACAACCATTGAGGCGGGCTTTACACCAATCACAACCATTGAGGCGGGCTCTACACCAATCACAACCGTTGAGGCGGGCTTTACACCAATCACAACCGTTGAGGCAGGCTCTACACCAATCACAACCGTTGAGGCGGGCTTTACACCAATCGCAACTGTTGAGGCGGGCTTTACGCGACGACGATAGCTCAGCGACGGCGAGCAGCTTTTTGTTTACATTCAACATGACGGCTACCGAAGAGCAGCGTCACCCAGATCGTTGCTCTGATTGGTTGAAGGACTATCCAATGGCGCCCAGAGGCATTTGAGCGGCGTCCGTTGGTGACGCCCCTTTGGAAATGAACCGTCAATGAACCTTTCCCAAACAGCTGAAATGCTGCGTTATTGACTTTAGACCAGGTTTTTGTTGGTCAATGGTGCCATCACTTCCCACTGCCTCAAGATAGCAATACTCCCAGAATGAACCTGAACACACCTCCCTGTAAGACCAGCACGCCCAGAATGCACCTGAACACACCTCCCTGTAAGACCAGCACGCCCAGAATGCACCTGAACACACCTCCCTGTAAGACCAGCACGCCCAGAATGCACCTGAACACACCTCCCTGTAAGACCAGCACGCCCAGAATGCACCTGAACACACCTGAATATTTTGCTATAAAAAGTCAGATTAATATTTTGATATAAAAAGTCAGAACATTTTAGTAGATCACTAGATGTGAGCTACCCAGGCGCCCAAAAGTCGGAATATTTTGATATTCCTGATTTAAAAAGTACACAAATAGACAAATTGTAGTAAAATAATTGTTTTCTTTCCCCTCGTCTCAAGAAGACATGTCATGGAAGATAACGAGAGCTAACTGTCTAAACTGAAACAGATGTGTTGTTTTAAGTGACCAGAGAGAACAGAGCTAGCGTGGAGGAAACTGAACCTTTATTTATCCCGATCAGCTGTTTCGTGGTAACCCATCTTGTATTGCTGACTCAGCAGCCGCGCCAACGTGCCACGGCCGAGACGCCGCGTTCCTCTGGCCTGCAGCTTCTCCAGCAGCAGCAGCTTCTCCGTGATCACTCTCCGCTCACACAGACGCTTTACCTGCAGCCACAACAACCAACAACATTCAGACTGAGTCACAAACACCTAACGAAAAATACACAAACCTCAAAAAAGTGACAAAAATGTTGAAAAAAAGCAACAGAAAAACTCACAAAATGACAAAAACCTTAAAAAAAAGGGAAATAAAGTTGAGAAAAGCAACAAACAATTACAAATGCTTGAAAAAACATTCTTAATGAGCCACAAATACCTCAAAGAAATATACGGAAATGTTGAAAAAGCGACAGAAACCTCAAAGATTTACAGAAACATCGGGAAAAAGGGAAATTAATCTAAATATGGAACAAAAACCTCAAAAGATTTGACAAAAATGTCAAAAAATTACAGAAATATTAACCAAACAAAGAACTTCATAAAAGTGACAAAACCCTCGAAAGAAGTGACAGAAATGTTGAAAAAAGCATCAGAAAAACAAAAAAAAAGGCGAAATAGTTAAAAAAAAGCAACAAATAATTACAAATACTTAAAAAAAAAAAACATTCTTAATGAGCCACAAAAATCTTTAAAAAATGTAAAAAAAAAATGTAAAAAATAAATAAATAAAAAAAAAGCAACGAAAAAAAATCTAAAAAAAATTACAGAAATATTGACCAAACAACAAAGAACTTCATAAAAGTAACAAAACCCTCGAAAAAAGTGACAGAAATGTTGAAAAGCAGCAGCAGAACCCGTGGACCAGAGGCAGCGTTTAATGCGTCTGTACCTGCAGGCTGACTGGGTGCGTTGAGCAGAGATCCTCCCGCCGGCCGTCGTCACACAGACGCAGCATTTCCTTCATCGTCCTGAACACAGCATATCAATATATTAATATGATCTCATTATCTGGTTATACAACAGGGCTGGCCCGCCGTATTATAGGCAGGATACGGAAACGCTCAGGGCGCCGGCCGGCGGTCTGAATGACGAAGTTAAAGACAATGAGAAAAAAAAAATAATACAAAAACGTCGGAAAAACGTCCAAAATGTAAAAACAAACGCGACAAACTTTAAAAAATTGTTGTCAATCCCCAAGTATTTAACATATATGTTTGGTTATATATTGGTTATATATATATATTTGATATATTTTGTATATATATATATATATATATATATATATATATGTGTGTTTGGTTATATATATGTTTGGTTATATATATATGTTTAGTTATATATGTTTGGTATATATATGTATATATATATATATGTGTGTTTGGTTATATATGTTTGGTTATATATGTGTGTTTGGTTATATATGTGTGTTTGGTTTTATATGTGTGTTTGGTTATATATGTTTGGTTATATATGTGTGTTTGGTTATATATGTGTGTTTGGTTATATATGTTTGTTTATTATATGTGTGTTTGGTTATATATGTTTGTTATATATGTGTGTTTGGTTATATATGTGTGTTTGGTTATATGTTTGTTTTTATGTGTGTTTGGTTATATATGTGTGTTTGGTTATATATGTTTGGTAATATATATGTGTGTTTGGTTATATATGTGTTTGGTTATATATGTGTGTTTGGTTATATATGTTTGGTTATATATGTGTGTTTGGTTATATATGTGTGTTTGGTTATATATGTTTGGTTATATATATATATGTGTGTTTGGTTATATATGTTTGGTTATATATGTGTGTGTTTGGTTATATATGTGTGTTTGGTTATATATGTGTGTTTGGTTATATATGTGTGTTTGGTTATATATGTGTTTGGTTATATATGTGTTTGGTTATATATGTGTGTTTACCTGCGGACCAGCCCGTCAGACTCTACGTTGATGCGCCGCAGCAGGAAGTCCCGCAGCTGGGCGGAGGGCACGCCGGCGCCGAGCAGCAGGCGGCAGGCAGCCAGACGCAGCTCAGCCTCCTCCTCAGTCTCCACACAGCGCAGCAGCATCTCCTGCACGTCCAGGGAGGACAAACCCAACACATCCACTGCTGCAACCACAACAACAACAACAGGCTTATCAGCTGAGATTCTATTAGCACAACACACTAGGGCTGGGCGTGGCTGATTGTCATAGCGGCGCCGCAGTAAACTGCCGTGACCTAACGCGACACACACACACACACACACACACACACACAGAACGTGGAAGGTGTGTTGTTGTTGCCAGAAGACACATTTAGTTTCAAATGAAGCTGGAGGCAGCAGTTAATAAACACAGCTGGCTGAACTATTTAGGTTTGTTCAGGACGCCCCCGTCTGTCGCTTTCACGTCACCTTTTGGTATCGCCTCAGCTCGCTGGGAACCTCGACTGAGGTGGTACTAAATAAAGTACCTGTTAGCAGGTACCAGGGACTGTTTTTCGTAATGGAAAACCAAAAAAGGTGAGTAGAGTCGAGGTGAGTCGAGCAGGTACCACGTGATGGAAAAGCACACACACACACACACACACAGAGACACAGACACACACACACTTGTCTCTTAGTCCTTAAATCTGCTGAAGTCATAGTCACAGTTAAACCTCCTACAGGCTTCAGAGTGTGTGTGTGTGTGTGTGTGTGTGTGTGTGTGTCCCACAGGGAAATCTTAAAACTTTTCCAAAACATAACGTATTCCCCCAGTGTGTGTTTTTGTTCCCAGAGCATATTTGCTTTTCCACATCATTTAACACAATACACACACACACACACACACACACACACACCAGTGGTGTATTAGTGACGAGACGCAATACGTCTCCATAACAGCAGGCGGCGCTAATCTGTATTGTCGTGGGTCTGGTTTCTCCGGGAATTCAAAGCCAGACCATCATGGCGTCTCGTTCAGAACACGATCTCATATTGTCCTAAAATAGTTCACCGTAACGTGTTTCTGGAAACATGTGAAGAGAGAAACAGGCCGTGCAGCTGCTGAATCTGTCTTCATTTCACATCAACAAAAGGTCAGACGGACGATTATCAGGTTGGTGTGTCAGCGCCTTAAGAAACCTAACCGATAAGACTGACTGGCGTGCGCCTTGGTTTCCAACGGTCTCCGTTTGTGTCCGTCCAGACTACAAAGCTGCCCCGCAGTTTTCAAACCAAAACGAGGGCAGCAGTGTTTCCAAATGTCTGTTTTAGGGGCTCGGAAACACCGGAGTAGTTTGCAAGGATATTGGTTTGCTGATTGTAACCTTTCTCAGGCTGCATTTACACTGCTACGTTTTGGTTTAAAGGAATATCTTCTGTTATGTCCCCCTTCTCATTCCCCCTGCTCTGGTGTCCCCCCCCTCTCGTTCCCCCTGCTCTGGCGTTCCCCCCCTCTCGTTCCCCCTGCTCTGGCGTTCCCCCCCTCTCGTTCCCCCTGCTCTGGTGTCCCCCCCCTCTCGTTCCCCCTGCTCTGGCGTTCCCCCCTCTCGTTCCCCCTGCTCTGGCGTTTCCCCCCCTCTCGTTCCCCCCTGCTCTGGTGTTCCCCCCTCTCGTTCCCCCCTGCTCTGGCGTTTCCCCCCCTCTCGTTCCCCCCTGCTCTGGCGTTTCCCCCCTCTCGTTCCCCCCTGCTCTGGTGTTTCCCCCCTCTCATTCCCCCTGCTCTGGTGTTTCCCCCCTCTCGTTCCCCCTGCTCTGGTGTTTCCCCCCTCTCGTTCCCCCTGCTCTGGTGTTTCCCCCTCTCGTTCCCCCTGCTCTGGTGTTTCCCCCCTCTCATTCCCTCCCTGCTCTGGTGTTTCCCCCTCTCATTCCCCCCTGCTCTGGCGTTTCCCCCCTCTCATTCCCCCCTGCTCTGGCGTTTCCCCCTCTCATTCCCCCCTGCTCTGGTGTTTCCCCCCTCTCGTTCCCCCCTGCTCTGGCGTTTCCCCCCTCTCGTTCCCCCCTGCTCTGGTGTTTCCCCCCTCTCGTTCCCCCCTGCTCTGGTGTTTCCCCCTCTCATTCCCCCCTGCTCTGGTGTTTCCCCCTCTCATTCCCCCTGCTCTGGTGTTTCCCCCCTCTCATTCCCCCTGCTCTGGTGTTTCCTCCCTCTCATTCCCCCTGCTCTGGCGTTTCCCCCCCTCTCGTTCCCCCCTGCTCTGGTGTTTCCCCCCTCTCATTCCCCCCTGCTCTGGCGTTTCCCCCTCTCGTTCCCCCTGCTCTGGTGTTTCCCCCTCTCATTCCCCCCTGCTCTGGTGTTTCCCCCTCTCATTCCCCCCTGCTCTGGTGTTTCCCCCCCTCTCATTCCCCCCTGCTCTGGTGTTTCCCCCTCTCGTTCCCCCTGCTCTGGTGTTTCCCCCTCTCATTCCCCTCCCTGCTCTGGTGTTTCCCCCCTCTCGTTCCCCCCTGCTCTGGTGTTTCCCTCCTCTCATTCCCCCCTGCTCTGGTGTTTCCCCCCTCTCATTCCCCCTGCTCTGGTGTTTCCCCCTCTCATTCCCCCCTGCTCTGGTGTTTCCCCCTCATTCCCCCTGCTCTGGTGTTTCCCTCTCTCCTCTCATTCCCCCTGCTCTGGCGTTTCCCCCCTCTCATTCCCCCTGCTCTGGTGTTTCCCCCCCTCTCATTCCCCCCTGCTCTGGCGTTTCCCCCCTCTCATTCCCCCTGCTCTGGTGTTTCCTCCTCTCGTTCCCCCTGCTCTGGTGTTTCCTCCTCTCGTTCCCCCTGCTCTGGTGTTTCCCCCTCTCATTCCTCCTGCTCTGGTGTTTCCCCCTCTCGTTCCCTCATTCTCATTTGAAGCCTTTAAGAAACTGTGAAATAAAGAAGACTATATGTTTTGTAACTTCTTTGCATTTGTGTTGTATTTGACAGAATATTCACCTCTGATGGCCGACAGTCGAACATCTCGAGCTGTGTCGTTCTCCACCACCTGCAGCAGACGCCTCACTACCTGTCAGCCAGAAAACACCTTCATTCTCACAACAAACTACAGTACAGCTGCAAGATGGGCGGTGAAGGCGCAGTGGATATGACACATGCCTTTGGTGTGGGAGACCTGGGTTCGATTCCCACAGCGATACATCAACCAATGTGTCCTTGAGCAAGACACTTAACCCCTATATATATATATATATATATATATATATATATATATATATATATATATATATATATATATAGACATTGTAAGCCTCAGCTATATTACATGTAAAAGATGAATCCATTTGTTGTCATCTGCTTCAAGACACTAGTCCTTGCATAAAACGGCTCCATGCAGGACATGGTCAAACCCTATACCCCAACCCCAATAATGTAATGTTAGATTAATCGCCAACTATTTTGACAATCATATATATCATTAATGAAAAAAACAGGTAAACTTGTGTGATGTCAGCTTGTTAAATGTGAATCTGTTCTAGTGTCTTCTCTCCTCTGAGACAGGAAACTGAAGATCTTTGAGTTGTGGACAAAACAAGACATTTAATGACTTCATCTTGGGCGTTTTGGGAAACTCTGATCCACATTTTAGAGACCCAACAACTAATCCATTCATCCTGAACATAATCCACACATTAATACACCGTGAAAACTAATCAGTAGCTGCAGCCCTTCTCTACGGACCTTATACGTAACCCAATAAATATCCTGCTCCTCTCTTACCGTGTCGTCCTTCAGCAGCAGAGAAGCAGCCGTCAGACAGGCTTGTTTCCGGACGGCAGTGAACTCATCACCGAGGCAGCTGACGAGCGGCTCCAGCAGCATCGCTGTCGTTAACTTCAGATGGCCGATTAGATCCAGAGCCTCCATCCGGCCCTGGAGACCCTGCCCCTCCTCAAACTTTAACCTAGGTAGGTAGGTAGGTGGGTAGATAGGTAGGGAGGTAGGGAGGTAAGGAGGTTGGGAGGTAGGGAGGTAGATAGGTATGTATGTAGGTAGGTAAGGAGGTAGGTAGGTAGGTAAGGAGGTGGGTAGGTAGATAGGTATGTATGTAGGTAGGTAAGGAGGTAGGGAGGCAGATAGGTAGGTAAGGAGGTAGGGAGGTAGGTAAGGAGGTAGGTAAGGAGGTAGGGAGGTAGATAGGTAGGTAGGGAGGTAGACAGGGAGGTAGGTAGGTAGATGGATAGACAGACAGACAGACAGACAGGAAGATGGGTAGACAGATAGATAGATAGATAGGAAGGTGGGTAGATGGATAGACAGACAGACAGACAAACAGACAGATACATATGAAGGTAGGAAGGTGGGTAGATATGTAGATAGATAAATGACTGTTACAGCAGCACGTTACAGAGACATACACACATACAGAAATATACTAGAAATACTAAATAAGATAATATATTAGATGAAATAAGATTGTGTGTAAAATAAAACTAATCACAGCAGAAGCTGCCTCCTTTACAGTAGTTAGCATGTAGTGCTAACTGTAGTTTCCTGCAGCACCTGAGCTCAGTGTGGACTTGGTGCGTCTTCCCCAGCTTCATGAGCGTCTCGGCAGCAGCGAGGCGGACTGTGTCGCTGTGGTCGTTACACATCAGGTCGCTCAGCTTCTGCACCACATCCTGAAACACAACCGTGACACTGAGTCAAACGCTAACTTTGGGTTTTTTTATAACCTGGACCCTATTTTCCCATGTTTATGTGACGATGGGAACAACAATCTCTGAAACTGGTCCAGTATTAAACAAGAACCAAGCTGTAATGTTACCCTACAGGACTAATGTTCAGCAGCAGTTAGTAACAAGCTGTAATGTTACCCTACAGGACTAATGTTCAGCAGCAGTTAGTAACAAGCTGTAATGTTACCCTACAGGACTAATGTTCAGCAGCAGTTAGAGTCACTAAAAGGTCTGTTGTTGCTGCTGACCGACTCAGATTATTATTCTAAGTGTCTGACAACATTATGAAAGGATCCCTACAGAGATAGACCTTTTAGTTAAAGAGTAAGATCCTTTTAGTTTAACATGAAACAGCCCCGAAATCACCATCACCAAACCCACCAGACTCCATGTAAATAATCAGGACTTTAACCATTGTAAAACACACTTCATTCAAAGTGGACAGAAACTAAATAAAACTATCAAAAGCTGTCTTGGTTCATCTTTCCACTGTTCCAACAATCACCACTCTGGTTTGGTTGAAATAAACCCTTAATTCACCCATTTACATGTGGAAATATGCTGGCTCTATACACGCTAAAAGTCCTGATTATTTACATGGAGTCTGGTGGAGATATGCTGGCTCTATACACGCTAAAAGTCCTGATTATTTACATGGAGTCTGGTGGAGATATGCTGGCTCTATACACGCTAAAAGTCCTGATTATTTACATGGAGTCTGGTAGGTTTGGTGATGGTGATTTCGGGGCTGTTTCATGTTAAACTAAAAGGATCTTACTCTTTAACTAAAAGGTCTCTCTCTGTAGGGATCCATCCCATAATGTTGTCAGACACTTAGAATAATAATCTGAGTCTGTCAGCAGCAACAACAGACCTTTTAGTGACTCTAACTGCTGCTGAACATTAGTCCTGTAGGGTAACATTACAGCTTGTTACTAACTGCTGCTGAACATTAGTCCTGTAGGGTAACATTGCGGCCCGGTTCACTGCCTGGTTACAGCGTTCTCGCTCAATACTGGACCCATTTAAAAGATTTTTGTTCACATTAGTCACTCAAAAATAGGATCCAGGTTGAAAAACACAGAAGTTACCCTTTGACTGGAGCCAGGGACAGCCTGGTGTCTTTACCTTGTTAAGGGGTCCTTTGAGGCTGCGGAGTGTGCTACAGGATATCACTCTGTCCCTCCAATCAGAGCTGTTGAGCCGCTCAGCCAGCAGCGAGCGCACAAGAGTCTGCAGGAGGAAACCAGGATGGAGACGGGTTATAGAGGCGTCACATTCAAGGAGGTAAGCCTCTGTCCACAACGCGTAGCTCCTATGGCACCATTTTGATGCTACCAAGCCATCACCTCCCGTTAGCATCCCGTTAGCATCCCATTGACTGCCATTCATTCTGACGTCACTTTGACAGAGAATACCTTTACATCTGAAGAGTTTAAAGACTCTATTTGTCCGTTGTTTATTTCTAAAGAAACACGACAATGTATAAAAGGCTCCATTACCTTGTAGCTCACGTTATGGCTCCGTAGCAGACGTTTTTATAACAATAGGCTAACGATTGGGTCATAACCACGAGACTTCCTGTCTCATAGTAGAGGAGTTACCGTATAGTACAGGAGAAGCTCTCAGGCAGTTTGGACTTCCATCAGCTGTTTAAGTGTAATGACTAATGTTAACTATCATTTTAGTGATCAATAATGAGCCTGTGTCTATGTTATCTCCTTACATATACCTACGCTCTCCGTCTCTGCTAGATTGGGAATGATTGAGATTTCTCTTGGCACAGCTACCAGAAGACTTCCAACTTTCAGACAGGTTGCTCACGTCACATCTACGTCTTCAAGCTCAGTTGGAGGCTGCTCAGTAACGCTCAGCCATCAGCGGGAAAGAGACGTCACTGGTCTCCGTCCAGAGACACGGGGTCTGATGGTCCATTATATATACTGTCTATGGTCACATTAGAGCAGTGTTTTTATCAAATGGGGGTACGTGTCCCCCTAGTTGTACTCTGGAGGACTGCAGGGGGTACGTGTCCCCCTAGGGGTACTCTGGAGGACTGCAGGGGGTACGTGTCCCCCTAAGGGTACTCTGGAGGACTGCAGGGGGTACGTGTCCCCCTAAGGGTACTCTGGAGGACTGCAGGGGGTACGTGTTCCCCTAGGGGTACTCTGGAGGACTGCAGGTGGTTTTCTACTGTCTTTTTCCAAGTTTTTGTCTCCTTTCTTCATCAGCATCTAAATGTTTTCCAGGTCTAAGGCTGTAGTTTAGTAAATCTATCTCTGACATCTCTGTATTCTTCCTCTTTATAGAGACTTATTTTTTCTACCAAAAAGTATTCACGCTGGTCAGGGGGTACATGGCTTAAAGAACACTGTTCAATGGGGGGGAAACATTAGTGAAAGAAGCTTGAGAACCAGTGATAGACAGAGAGAGAGAGGGGGACAGACAGACAAGATGGACGAATGGACAGACAGACAGGCAGACAGACACAGACAAACAGACAGACAGAGAGAGAGACAGACAGAGAGCGAGAGAGAGGGACAGACAGACAAGATGGACGAATGGACAGACAGACACAGACAGACAGAGAGGCAGACAGACAGAGAGGCAGACAGACAGAGAGGCAGACAGACAGACAGAGGCTCTGACCGTCTGGCTGCTGATGAAGCTCAGCAGTGGAACAACCAGCTGGCTGTCGTCGGGTTGTTCCTCGCTGTCGGGCTGCTCGTCCTGGCAGAGGAAGAGTTGAGCTACGAGTCTCCGGATAACGCTGTGACTGTAGTCTCCGTCCAGAGCTGAACTCTGCACTGCCAACCAGCTGTCAGGATCTACACCTGCTCAATGTGAAACACACAGGGACAGCAGGCGAACAAGCTCTGGTTATAACGCAGCCAAAATGCAACCTAGGGTCTTTCTGTGAATGTACCCGAGTCAAACTTTCGTTTAAAAACATATTCTTCTTTTAAGATTTACCGTATACACAGGACTTTCACCCAGGAGAGCGGGGTTCACGTCCCGCTTGTCACAGTCGCTTTTTTCTTTCCTCCCGCGTGTCACAGAACCGTACGCCCACCAACGACCCTTTCCTTAACATAACTGCGTCAAAAGGGACGGCAATAGTCGCGACCAAGCGCGTTTACTTATAGAGCTAAAGGGACGTCAATAGTCCCGACCAAGCATGTTTACTTATAGCGCTAAAGGGACGTCAATAGTCCCGACCAAGCACGTTTACTTATAGCGCTAAAGGGACGTCAATAGTCCCGACCAAGCACGTTTACTTATAGCTCTAAAGGACGGCAATAGTCCCGACCAAGCACGCTTTACTTATAGCGCTAAAGGGACGGCAATAGTCCCGACTCACGCCACTTATAGAGCTAAGGGGATGTCAATAGTCCCGACTCAAGCACGTTACTTATAGCTCTAAAGGGACGTCAATAGTCCCCGACCAAGCACGCTTTACTTATAGCTCTAAAGGGGACGTCAATAGTCCCGACCAAGCACGTTTACTTATAGCGCTAAAGGGACGTCAATAGTCCCGACCAAGCACGTTTACTTATAGCTCTAAAGGGACGGCAATAGTCCCGACCAAGCGCGTTTACTTATAGCGCTAAAGGGACGTCAATAGTCCCGACCAAGCACGTTTACTTGTAGCGCTAAAGGGACGTCAATAGTCCCGACCAAGCGTGTTTACTTAAAGCGCTAAAGGGACGTCAATAGTCCCGACCAAGCACGTTTACTTATAGCGCTAAAGGGACGTCAATAGTCCCGACCAAGCACGTTTACTTATAGCGCTAAAGGGACGTCAATAGTCCCGACCAAGCACGTTTACTTATAGCTCTAAAGGGACGTCAATAGTCCCGACCAAGCACGTTTACTTATAGCTCTAAAGGGACGTCAATAGTCCCGACCAAGCACGTTTACTTGTAGCGCTAAAGGGACGACAATAGTCCCGACCAAGCACGTTTACTTATAGCTCTAAAGGGACGTCAATAGTCCCGACCAAGCACGTTTACTTGTAGCGCTAAAGGGACGTCAATAGTCCCGACCAAGCACGTTTACTTATAGCTCTAAAGGGACGTCAATAGTCCCGACCAAGCACGTTTACTTATAGCGCTAAAGGGACGTCAATAGTCCCGACCAAGCGCGTTTACTTGTAGCTCTAAAGGGACGTCAATAGTCCCGACCAAGCGCGTTTACTTATAGCGCTAAAGGGACGTCAATAGTCCCCGACCAAGCTGCTTTACTTATAGCGCTAAAGGGACGCCAATAGTCCCGACTCGCTGTTACTTATAGCGCTAAAGGGACGTCAATAGTCCCACCAAGCGCTACTTTATAGCGCTAAAGGGACGTCAATAGTCCCGACCAAGCGTGCTACTTATAGCTCTAAAGGGACGTCAATAGTCCCGACCAAGCACGTTTACTTATAGCGCTAAAGGGACGTCAATAGTCCCGACCAAGCGCGTTTACTTGTAGCGCTAAAGGAGACTTTTAGCGCCAGTAAGAACGACAAAGGCACCTGACCAAGCGTCCATATTTTACCAGATGAGTGTGAGAACGTGTTGCTGTCACACAGAACTTTGTGCAGTTTTCTACCTGACTGTGGAGACGTTGGTCTGCTGCAGATGGGGAGGACTTCAGTCTGGACGGGGTCTACAGGATCAGCCCGGTCTGTCTTCAGGCTCTCTGTGGAAACCGTTGTTGTGGTTAAACAGCAGCTAAAAGTTAACATCCTTTTTATTTAAAGTGCTCATATTATGCTCATTTCCAGGTTCATAATTGTATTTTGAGATTGTACCAGAATAGGTGAAAAAACACCATATTTTAATTGTACTGCACGTTGCAGCAGCTCCTCTTTTCACCCTGTGTTCAGGTCTCTGTTTCAGCTACAGAGTGAGACCTCTCACTGCTGGAACATCTTTGTTGGCAGTCGCACAGGCTCAGTAGCTAGGTAAGGACTACACGCTCAGTAGCTAGATAAGGACTACATGCTCAGTAGCTAGGTAAGGACTACATGCTCAGTAGCTAGGTAAGGACTACACGCTCAGTAGCTAGGTAAGGACTACACGCTCAGTAGCTAGGTAAGGACTACACGCTCAGTAGCTAGGTGAGGACTACGTGCTCAGTAGCTAGGTGAGGACTACACGCTCAGTAGCTAGGTAAGGACTACACGCTCAGTAGCTAGGTAAGGACTACACGCTCAGTAGCTAGGTAAGGACTACACGCTCAGTAGCTAGGTGAGGACTACATGCTCAGTAGCTAGGTAAGGACTACATGCTCAGTAGCTAGGTAAGGACTACATGCTCAGTAGCTAGGTGAGGACTACATGAGCTAGCTAGCTGTTTCTCCAACTTCAGTAGTACAAGGCAGGATTAGCTGGGGGACTTCTTCTAAACGAGGGAACACTTCCACCTTTGTGTGAATACCTGCAGAACAGGGACATGGAAGTAGTTCTTTTGGAGATTATGGTGAACTAGTGTGTGTTGTAGCAGTGTTTTGCCATTGAGAACGAGCTAGCATGCTAACGGTTAGCCCCCTAGCCCCCTCGTCTCAGCTAGTGACGTAGAAAGCCGTGCAGATGTTGACCAGCTGACCCAGAGACTGAAGACAGGACACATTCAGAAACCGTATCTCACTCAGAACAGCATGGAGGGTTATCAACGCACCAGAGACACTAAATAACTCCCCAAATCCCAGAAAAAGAGATTTTTATCATAATATGGGCTCTTTAAAAGGTCCAGTGTGTGTGAGTTTCTCCCGTCTAGCGTTGAGATCATATATCATCAACTCTCTCGCTCCACGCAGTTCAAAGTACGTATTACAGCTCCGGTAGCCTTCACGCATCAAAAAGAAGACTCCTGTTCCTGACATTTGGGTTCTGAATACGTGTTGGTCCTCCATGTTTCCTTCTTCAAACCTGCCGGGGCCGGGAAGCTACGATACCCGTTAGCAGCATTAGCAACACACACACACACACACACACACACACACACACACACACACACACACACACACACACACACACACACACACACACACACACACACACACACACACACACACACACACAGGGAGCAGTATGTCCTGTATGTCTCTTACCAGCTAACATATTTCTAGATGCAGCATGAATATGGAGCGTCTCCCCCAGTTCATGCAAACGTAAATGTTAAATGTCAAGCCGATAGGAATCCTCTGAATTGCTGGTGGAGGTAAACATTCATGAAAAAGGACACGTTTGAGAACGAGCAACACAGATATTGATAATGAACATCTAAACACGTTACACACTGGGACTTTAATAAACTTATAGAAAGACCACTGCTGCCTAACTTACTGTTGTCCGGGCCAGTCCCCCTCTGTGGGGCTCTGGAGGACCACCTCTGCATGTCTTTGTGGTACTTTGATGACTTTTGCAAGATCATCTGGTCCTGTTGGACTGGTCTGGGTAAGCCTGAAGCCCTCTTTGGACAGTGTCCAGCTGTCTGCCTGGTTCTGTTGCAGGACTGTGCCATCTGCAGCTGAACTGGTGTCTGTTCCTCAGATTTCTGTAGACCCCTGCATCGCTCTGGAGGCCTCTGGGCCGGTCTACAACATTTCCCCTCCTGTGTCTTCCCCTTGGCGGACGGTTTCAGGGCTCCGCTGAGCCTGAATAAGTGCTGGAAGTCGGACTGGTTGAAAGAGACACTGCCCGTGTCCGGGGAGAAACTGAGGCAGGCTGCAGCTTCAGTCAGAGACTGCTGGTAGAGGCGCTGAGATCGCTGCATGCTGATGGAGTCTGAACCGGAGACTTCAGAGCCACAGCCTGAATCCATTTCACCATCTGCAGGATCTAGATCAGAGGGGTCAAACTAGGCCTGGGCCATATGGAGAAAATCAAATATCACCATATTTTTTTGACCAAATACCTCGATATCGATACAGCAACAATATTATAGGGTTGACTATTGATGCTTTCACAAAACATCTACACAATGAGATCTGTGATACATAATCATCAGTAATGTGGATATAATGACTAAGTGGGTAAAGGTAAATAATAGAACAGCTACAACAGTCTGGTGAGCTCAGACAATGACATCACTTTACTGTAATACAGCCTTTACAACCAGGAGAACACACTAATGTCTTATTATGATATCACGATATCCAGAATCTAAGACGATAGCTAGTCTCATATCACGATATAATATCCATATATTGCCCAGCTCTACGTCAAACTCAATTTCCCAGAGGGCCACACTGGAAAATGAGAATCACATCAAGAGCCAGACATGTAGAGCTTACTGACATGCTTTTATTTAATCCAAAAAGTCAAATATCTATGACCAGGGATCATACGCATTTTAACCAATACTTTTCATGACTTTTCGGCAAATGTCCATGACTGTATTTCTGAAAATGTCAGTCGACATTACACAATAAGAATATAAATCTGTGTTAAAGGTTCCCCTCAGAGGTTCAACAATCAAATGAATGATGTATGTGGTTCATAGTGGGAGACGTAATATCGTAACGCGACTATAACGGTGAGGTTAGGATGACGTGAAATACAGTTATTAATCACGTATTATTATGCTGTGTTAAAGAAACAATTCCAGGACTGTATGACTGTATGATCTGTATTATTCCAGGTCTCGTATAGTCTTCTCACGTACAGTTTGGTCGACATACAGTCCTAAAAAAGTCAGCAAAAAAGTTCCTCAGCTATCATAGAAAAACAGCGTCCAAGTGGTCGAAAAAAGCAACAAAAACGGCGAAAGAAAGTGACACATACGTCGGAAAAAAAGTATTAGGTAAAAGGTAAACTAAACTGATATGCGGCCTTGAGTTTTGACACTTGATCTAGTGATTCTGCACTTCAGATGTTCGCTGATGAACAGGGAGAATCAGAGGCTTAACAAATATTATATATATATATATATACATTCAGACACTGTCCTGTGACTCAAACACTGTCCTGTGACTCCCAAACACTGTCCTGTGACTGTCCTGTGACTCAAACACTGTCCTGTGACTCAAACACTGTCCTGTGACTCAAACACTGTCCTGTGACTGTCCTGTGACTCCCAAACACTGTCCTGTGACTCCCAAACACTGTCCTGTGACTCCCAAACACTGTCCTGTGACTCAAACACTGTCCTGTGACTCAAACACTGTCCTGTGACTCCCAAACACTGTCCTGTGACTTCCAAACACTGTCCTGTGACTCAAACACTGTCCTGTGACTCAAACACTGTCCTGTTAGTAGTGTCCTGAGGAGTGTCCTGTGACTCCCAAACACTGTCCTGTGACTGTCCTGTGACTCCCAAACACTGTCCTGTGACTCCCAAACACTGTCCTGTGACTCAAACACTGTCCTGTGACCCAAACACTGTCCTGTGACTCAAACACTGTCCTGTGACTCAAACACTGTCCTGTGACTGTCCTGTGACTCCCAAACACTGTCCTGTGACTCCCAAACACTGTCCTGTGACCCAAACACTGTCCTGTGACTCCCAAACACTGTCCTGTGACTTAAACACTGTCCTGTGACTCCCAAACACTGTCCTGTGACTCCCAAAAACTGTCCTGTTAGTAGTGTCCTGAGGAGTGTCCTGTGACTCCCATGACTGTCTCGGGACAGGACAGTGTCTGACTGTCCCGGGACAGTCATGGGAGTCACAGGACACTCCTCAGGACACTACTAACAGGACAGTTTTTGCTGCCACTGCTGCTGGTGTCTGCCTCGAAGTTCAATATCTAAGGAGTAAATTGTATTAGCATTAGTGAGCCAATCAGCATGCAGCGTGCTTCTACCAAGACCTAATGATGTCTGTGATTGGCTGTCTAACGTTACATGTGGTAGAGACATGCTGGAAAAACTCTACATTACACAGAGACAGCTCACGTAGTAGGAGCTTAAAAATAAAGAAAAAGATTTGGGCCTTAATGTGCAATGTTGTCCTTTTATTTTATCGAAAAAGCTATTTAGGCTACTACTACTTGGAGTAAAGCTGAATGTTTCAAACATATATCTATTAACGTTACTTTAAGCCATTACTTTAAGCTACGTTAACAGTTTCTCCATTACTTTAGCTAGTTATTTCTACCATTTATTATTTATTTTAGCTAAACTTCTGTGCTGCTTATAGTTTTGACTCTTACGTAACTGAACATATAGTGTTCTGTTGTTACAGCTAACCATGTTAATATGGAATATGTATTAATATATCAGCAGTAGCTAGTAGTCCTGGTTGGGAATAACTGATAATATATCGGATCAGAAACAGGTTTCTATCCAAGCACGGTTACTTACACATATAAGGGATTTGTCTTGGTGTTTTTGGTGTGTAACAATAAACAATGAGAGGAAAGAAAAAGTTACAATCGCATTAAAATAGGTTTAAAATCTGCCGTTTAAGATGTGAAGATACCCCGAATACTGTGAGATAACGCGTTTGTTTCACCCACCAAACCTTGTTCTGAAAAAGTAGATTTTAACGTGTCTCTCTTTCACCGACCTCCGCTGTGTATGACGTTAGTATATAGCTAGGTTGTACGGATAAAAGTTACAATTAAATTAAAATAAGAGATTATGGGTGTATTTGTTGTGTGCCGAATATACCAGTCAAACTTCCTGATTACAAAAAACCCTAATTCATTTTTGGTGAGGGGAGAATTGTTTGTGAAAAAGTGAAACAAATATACATTTTCACATTTTGTTGATGGCATATGGTTTGGATCCCCCCCCTCCGCATACAATCCTACAATATATCCTAACTGCTAACTAACCGTACCTGCCTGGCTCCCTGAAAAGTTAAAAACAAATGTCTTACCTCTCCAAAGAAAGCTGCCTCGTTTCCACAAGTTCAGCAAAGTAAACTAGCTATTTACCTTGTGAATCTGAAGCGGTTTGATCCGACGCCATTTTCGAGAGCTTCTTTGTAAACAAACATTCAACACGTTCCCGCCACTTTCCGTCTCTGTTCCTACAGTGTCACAAAAGTCAGTATTAAATAAAAAAGTATTAACATATTATAAGGTCAGTAACCAGGAACACTGGGCGATTAAACTGGGACAAAATAAACACCAGTAACCAAGATACTAATACGCTGTTTAATGTTACCTTGCGTGGGGTTGCACCCGGCTCTGTGGCTGCTGTTGTCGCCATAGAAACAGTGGTTGAGGGTTAGGTTGCGGCTCACTCATATAAACTGTTTAATGTTTGTATTTGCTGACTTTTTGGACAATTTAGGAATTTATTTTTGCCAATGTGATAAATAAAAAAAATAAAAATAATCATGTAAGTCATTATAATGAGAACCTTTCCAACAATAATGACAAACTTTTTCAAAATATTGACTTATTTTTCTTAAAAAAGACAACAATTCAGAGTGAATAACTGGCAGCAATTGACAAGTAATTTACTGGGGGATATAATACTATAATATAATATTAGTAATAATATTTTGCTTTATTTTCATTTACAGTAACAATAATTAAACTGTAAAATAGTAATTAAGTACTTTTTTTGAATATTTTTGGACAGTTATTTCTCGTTTTTTTGTTGTTTTTTTTGATAATTTTGTTTTGACATTGTTGTCGCCTTCTTCAAGGTTTTTTTGGGACAATTTTTATACATTTTTTTGAGTTTTTTTCCGATGTTTTTGGCGCTTTGTTACTTTATTTTGAGTTTTTTTTTCAATATTATTTTTGATGTTTTTTGTATTTGACGTTTTTGATGCCTTTTTGATTTTATTTTTGGTATAAAATAATAATAATAATTTTGGTTTTTGGTATTTTGGGACAATTTTTATGTTATCGCCTTTTTTGAGGGTTTTTTTCTCGACGTTTTTGACGTTTTGTTGTTTTGGTCAACAATTTTGAGATGTTTTTTTTTCTTTTTTTGAAAAATTATGTCTCCCATTATTATAATATAATATAATGTAATGTAATATAATATATAATTATTAATTAAATATAAATATATATCATTATATATCCCCAGGATTCCCTGCACCTTCACACACAGGGGGCAGGAGGGGGGTAATAAATATCAAAGGCAGGATGCTCCCCCCTTGATGCCCGTTAATCTGTCAGGATCTGTCACTTGCTGCTTGGAGGCTGAGAAAGCAGGTGGGGGAGAGCTGTCAGGGGGAGGGAGGACTCTCCCAGGACCCCCTGCTGATTTCACACCTCTTCAAAGAACTAACTTAGTGTGTGTGCGTGTCAGGCGGCGTTGTAACTCACTCAAAGAACAAACTCAATTAACTAAGGCCACGTCCACACGTACCAAAACGATCTTTTTTTTACCCGTCTTCCCTGGTTTCGTTTCAAGAATAGTTACGTTCAAATGAAACCATTTGTAAATGACTCATCGCGCAACTTCATATCCCAGGCCTGTAGGCGGCGCTGTTTCTGCTTCAGAAATTCACCAAAACACGGAGAAGAAGAGCATCGTCACTTCATAACATGACTAGCTAGACTAACGTTCTCTTAATACATCCGTGGACTATAATGACTTTCAGCACTGCTCATTTTATAAAGGCCTCCGCAAGGAAACGTGTCTTTGTTTACATTGTATAACGTGCCGTTGGATTGCTTTTTATTTTGCAATTCTGTCTGCCATCGGACACGATTGCAGCGCGCTAGCTAGCAGAGCTAACGTTAGTGCGCTAACGTTAGCTCTGCTAGCTAACGTCGGCAGTCAAACAAACATCAATGAACAAATGTCTTTTTGATAATCTACACGTTTTTCTTGCAGTAGTCTTTCTACAATAAGCCGTGCTAAAAGTTACTATAATCCGTTCAAGGAGTTGATAAGCAGACAGATTAGCTAGCTAGCTTCCACTTTATAAACAGCTAACCATAGCAGCTAACGTTAACGTTACGTCGCTGCTGTAGCGGTCAGCTACTTTAGCGATGTTTAACGTTAGCTACATAACGTTAGCTACATATCTTGTGTAGAATCCAGGACCGGCAGAGCAGAGGGAAGTGTCAGGGAGCAGAGACATTTATTTAGCTAGATGAAGTGAGCTGGTTTGACCACTGAGATGGGCTACGCTCGCTTAGCTTCACGCAGTGAGTGAAGTCGTGTGCTAGAGGTCGAGGGGTGTGGCGATGACATCATTGATACGGACGTGTTCCTATTCGCCATCCAAACGAAGCCAAAAGAAAGACGTTTTCGAACTTTTTCACCCTGGGACCGGGGGCCTGTTGCACAAAACCAGGATAAGTAGGTTGAATTAAACCCCGCCAAGTAACCATGGAGATTTATTCTTTGCAGCTAGCTTGCTCCAGAGCAGGCTAACGGCCGGGGGGCTAACGGCCGGGGGGCTAACGGCCGGGGGGCTAACAGCCGGGCTACTAACAGCCGGGGCTCTAACAGCCGGGGCTATTGGCCGGGGCTCTAACGGCCGGGGCTCTAACGGCCGGGGGCTAACAGCCGGGCGCTAACAGCCGGGGCTCTAACAGCCGGGGCTATTGGCCGGGGCTCTAACAGCCGGGGCTCTAACACGGCCGGGCTAACGGCCGGGGCTAACGGCCGGGGCTAACGGCCGGTCTAACAGCCGGGGCTCTAACAGCCGGGGCTCTAACAGCCGGGGCTCTAACACGCCCGGGCGCTAATGGCCGGGGCGCTAACAGCCAGGGCTAACAGCCGGGGCTAACAGCCGGGGCTCTAACAGCCGGGGCTAACGGCTGGGGGCCTAACGGCCGGGGGGCTAACAGCCGGGCTACTAACAGCCGGGGCTCTAACAGCCGGGGCTATTGGCCGGGGCTCTAACGGCCGGGGCTCTAACGGCCGGGCTGCTAACGGCCGGGGCTAACGGCCGGTCTAACGGCCGGGGCTAACGGCCGGGCTCTAACGGCCGGGGCTCTAACAGCCGGGGCTAACGGCCGGGGCTAACGGCTGGTCTAACAGCCGGGGCTCTAACGGCCGGGGCTCTAACGGCCGGGGCTCTAACGGCCGGGGCTCTAACGGCCGGGGCTCTAACGGCCGGGGCTCTAACCGCCGGGGCTCTAACGGCCGGGGCTCTAACGGCCGGGGCTCTAACGGCCGGGGCTAACGGCCGGGGCTCTAACGGCCGGGGCTCTAACGGCCGGGGCTAACGGCCGGGGCTCTAACCGCCGGGGCTCTAACGGCCGGGGCTAACGGCTGGTCTAACAGCCGGGGCTCTAACGGCCGGGGCTCTAACGGCCGGGGCTCTAACAGCCGGGGCTCTAACAGCCGGGGCTCTAACGGCCGGGCTCTAACGGCCGGGCTAACAGCCGGGGCTAACGGCCGGGGGCTCTAACGGCCGGGGCTCTAACGGCCCGGGGCTAACAGCCGGGGCTCTAACGGCCGGTCCTAACAGCCGGGGCTCTAACGGCCCGGGGTCTAACAGCCGGGGGCTCTAACGGCCGGGGGCTAACGGCCGGGGCCCTAACAGCCGGGGCTAACGGCCGGGCTCTACACGGCCCGAGGGCTCTGACGGCCGGGGCTAACGGCCGGGGCTAGCGGCCGGGGCTCTAACGGCCGGGGCTAACGGCCGGGGCTAACGGCCGGGGCTCTAACGGCCGGGGCTAACGGCCGGGGCTAACGGCCGGGGCTAACGGCCGGGGCGCTAACGGCCGGGGCTCTAACGGCCGGGGCTAACGGCCGGGGCTCTAACGGCCGGGGCTAATCCTGGAGTCTCGTGTCTCAGCTGCTGCTCTGATCCGAAATAAACGTGTTTAACAGTTATTCCGTTGTCTTCTGAATGTGTTCTGCTTTATTATTAACACGTATTACTCGTCACTCTCGCTGTCACAGGTTGGATGTAAATCCTACTATTGCAGTTGTTTGGATGGTAAGAAATGAGGAGACAAAGTGGGACGATGCGGAGGAAATGGGCTTTTCCTCCGCTGCTCTCCCCGTGAATTTGCCCCGTGCAACGTGGAGAGGCGGGGGGGGGATCCTCCCACATCGTGCAGCGGACTCTAACGGAGACTTTTAGCATCAATAACGACGACAACGGCACCTGACCAAACGTCCGTGTTTTACCAGATGGGAGTGAGAAAAAAACATGAATAATAATAATATATATTGTTTTACAGATATGCTTACAGTGTGTTTTGAAGTCACTTACTTCTTTCTCTAGTTTTTGTCCAGTCATGTTTGTTCCGTATGAACATTAATTGTAGAGAGATATTTAGAATAAGACACAGCTTATAGAGATTGGTGCATATGGTTGTAAAACATGGAGGAACATGAACTCCCTCTGCTCACTTTTAAGGCAAAGTAGGCTAAATAATAACACATTTTATTTATATAGTGCTTTACAGGCTCCTCAAAGACACTTTACAGTAAAACCAGCACATTTAGCAGATAGAAACAGATACAGCAATACAACCAACACATAACAAGCATATTACAAGCTATTAAAACTTTGTAAAAATGTCTCTCCGTCTGATAACAACAGCCGTATTTCCCTTTTTGCATATTATATGTTTCACCTCCTCGTCATTTTCCATTAACAGCTGCTGCTCAGCGGGTTAAACATATGCCGCACACGTCTTCTCCATTTCTGCATCAGTACATCTGTGATGGATACCGTGGTCTATTTAAGAAAGCCGTGAACGTGCACCTATCTCAGCTATCTACACCTGGCTGACACAGCTTCACCTTCTCCTCCTGACACAGCTTCACCTTCTCATCCTGGCTGACATAGCTTCACCTTCTCCTCCTGGCTGACATAGCTTCACCTTCTCATCCTGACGTAGCTTCACCTTCTCATCCTGACGTAGCTTCACCTTCTCCTCCTGACATAGCTTCACCTTCTCATCCTGACATAGCTTCACCTTCTCATCCTGACGTAGCTTCACCTTCTCATCCTGACATAGCGTCACCTTTTCATCCTGACATAGCGTCACCTTTTCATCCTGACATAGCTTCACCTTCTCATCCTGACATAGCTTCACCTTCTCATCCTGACTGACATAGCTTCACCTTCTCATCCTGACACAGCTTCACCTTCTCATCCTGACACAGCTTCACCTTCTCATCCTGACACAGCTTCACCTTCTCATCCTGACATAGCTTCACCTTCTCCTCCTGACACAGCTTCACCTTCTCCTCCTGACGTAGCTTCACCTTCTCATCCTGACATAGCTTCACCTTCTCATCCTGGCTGACATAGCTTCACCTTCTCATCCTGGCATAGCTTCACCTTCTCATCCTGGCTGACATAGCTTCACCTTCTCATCCTGACTGACATAGCTTCACCTTCTCCTCCTGACATAGCTTCACCTTCTCATCCTGGCATAGCTTCACCTTCTCCTCCTGACTGACATAGCTTCACCTTCTCATCCTGACGTAGCTTCACCTTCTCCTCCTGGCTGACATAGCTTCACCTTCTCATCCTGACATAGCTTCACCTTCTCATCCTGACTGACATAGCTTCACCTTCTCATCCTGACTGACATAGCTTCACCTTCTCATCCTGACACAGCTTCACCTTCTCATCCTGACATAGCTTCACCTTCTCCTCCTGGCTCGGCAAACGTGCAACCGATTAAGCCGCGATGAGCGGACCACACTAAGTCAAGCTGGGCTTTCTCAGTTATCCTGGATTTCTTCATTCTACTTTTGTGCAAAAGGCCCCAGGCTTATTTTGAGCTTCAAAGACTTCATTTCCTGCATTGTGATACACTTGTATGCACCAATTTATGGTGGGAATACCTTTATTTATCCTATGAGAAGGAAAACACAGATGACATCCAACATATATAATGGAATATAAAGCAGTAAGGGGGCTTTCACATGCATGTTCTGCAGTGTTAGTTTAGTTTGCTGTCACATTACTCGACCCTGTATGTGTGAATACAAATATCTGAAGAAAATGTTCTGTCACAAAACGTTGTTGTTGCGTATCATAGCCCATTTTTAGGTGGGTATATGGAAATCCTGGAGATTTCTCAGTGGATATATGGCGTATAACGTAAACTACATCACTGGTCCCCGTTTTATTTTGAAAATCTGGCAATAACACACATTTACTGACCTAGAAATAATGCCGAATCTTAACTTCTGTTTGTAAATGTTTCTGAATCCTGAAACTTTCTGGTTATTTCCAGGTTTATGTGTAAATATTATAGATTTTAAACGTGGTCTGAGACTTCTGGACCCACTGTAACTATCTGTATTCAGTTTTTGGGATGATAGGCTGTGCATATTAGGCTACCGACCAACCTTAATGATGATTGACATTTTTATTGTCGGGGCCCTGTGATTGGCTGACTATCAGGCGCAATGACTACCAGGTGCAAGGGGTGATAGCCGACATTCAGCAATCACCATGCGATCAAGGAGTCCTAGTTGAAACGAGGTTTCACGCTTTGCAGGACAGTAGGTTTGATGACAACTCCAGTATATACGGTAAAACGATAAATGAGTAATCAAATATTCAGTTTATTTACGTAAAATTACAACTTCTGACATGAGTTTTAAACTATAGACTGTAAAAGTAAGGTTAATATTAGCCGACAGGTCTGTAGCTCAGTAGGCATATCCCTCCGCGGTGTATCCTTGTAGCTTAACAGCGGTAAAAACGCAGTTTTAAAGTTATAATGCAGTTAAATAAGAGCTCATTGGTGTGTTCGTTGTATGCCGAAGTATCTAGACTAAACTACCGAAATAATTAAATCCTCACTCATGTTTGTGGAGGGGAGTATTCTTACGAAAAAGCTAAATACATATATATTGTGAGGTTGAATTAATGGAATACGGGTTGGCGATTTCCCCGCATTAAAAACAATGTCATGTTTCGTGGATTAATTATCGTTAACCATTACAACAATGCACTCTGAGGACACAAGCTAAACTTTAAATAGGACCGAATACTGTGAGATTAACTTTGTTTTCTCTGCCAAACCCTGTTTAAAAAAAGTGTGTTTTACAGTGTATCTCTTTCACCGGCTACCGTTGTGTATAGTAGAAGGTTGTACGGATAAAATATTCAATCTAGCCAAAATAAAAACTCTTTGGTGTGTTGGTTGTTTGCCGAATTTCTTAGCCTAACCTCCCGATTATATAACATGCCTATTTTGTTTTTGGCGAGGTGAGAATTATTTATGAAAAAGCAAAACAAATATAAAATGTGAGATTTTGTTAATGGAATACGGTTTAGGGATTTTCCCGTATAAAATAAAATGGGATGTTTCGTGGATTAGTTACTTTTAAACATTACAGCAATGCACATCAAGGACACAAATATAAATAAGTTGCTGTGTCTAATGTTACATATTCTGTGTGTTTTCTCCATGTTCTGCAGTCAGACCACAGCAACAGCAGCGCCCCTCTCTCCACACGGTCTTAGACTGACATCTGGTGGTGAGTTTATGCAACTGCATTGCATTTTATAAGGGGTCCAAGCCCGAGTCTGGAAGAACCGGCGGTAGCAAAGCTACGCCGTTCGCACAGCAGGGCTGTGGAACCCTATTGTAATCCTAAGGATTATTATTATTATTATTATTATTATTATTAGGGCCCGAGCACGAAAGTGCAAGGCCCCAATGGTGCCTTGCACTGAAAGTGCAAAGGAACCTATTGGTTTTGTAAGGATTATTATTTTTCGAGTCCTTCGTCGCACTTTTGAGGGGGTTAGAAAGCACGACTACTCACAAAAACATGTCGCAACTGGTGAAAATTGCAAAGTTCTGTAGTGATTGGGCTCGTGCATCGCTAGGGGGCTCCATAGCGCCCCCTAACGTGTGCCTTAAAGCGCCCATATTCTGCTCATTTTCAGGTTCATAACTGTATTTTAAGGTCGTACCAGAATAGGTTTACATGGTTTAATTTTCAAAAAACACCATATTGTTGTTGTACTGCACAGCTCTCTCTCACTGCTGCAGATCCTCTTTTCAGCTGGTCTCTGTTTCAGCTACAGAGTGAGACCTCTTTCCTTCATCTTCTGTACTATCTTTGATTGCTCTCGCACATGCTCAGTAGCTCAGATGTAGCTCATGTCAGCTAGCTAGCTCCAGAGACAGTAAAAGAGGCTGTTTCTCCACCTTCAGTCAGTTACAAGGCAGGATTAGCTGGGAGACTTCTTCTAAATGAGGGCGCACATGGAAGTAGTTCTTTAGTAGATGATGGTGAACTGGTGTGTGTTGTAGCAGTGCTTTGCTATTGAGAACGAGGTAGCATGCTAGCGTTAGCATGCTAACGCTACGAGCTAACGGTTGCAGTTAGCCAGCTTGTTTCTGTTTGACGTCACAAGCCGTGCAGATGTTGACCAGCTGACCCGGAGACTGAAGACAGGACACATTCAGAAATATAGTATCTCCCTCAGAACAGCATGGAGGGTTGTTTTTCAAACTGTGTGTCTGGAAGCATCAGAGACACAATAACTCCCCCAAATCCCAGAAAGTGTTTTTTTTTTTTTTCATAATATGGGCTCTTTAAAATGGATGAAAGTAATACGTTAATATACCAACTTTTGAGGGAACATGGTTCTCACCTTGAACTCTCAAATTACAAAGTTGAAACATTTCCAAAATCTTGGTTTTCGTGCAGAAATCTTCATCACTTGTTTGAGGACGTTAGGATGGCAGCCATGTGCACAACAGTAAACTCCTCCATCTGAAGTCACCTTAGTCTTGGGACTGGTACGGTTGCTCTATAGCGCCCCTAACTGGTTTCAGAATTTTTGGCGATATATTTCATCCGATCGACTTCTAATTCGGTCGGTGCCATCTTAAGACGTTAAAGATGAAATGATGTTAAAAGAGAAACTTTTCGTCGTAGGGCGTGGCCGTGGCGGGGCGGCCATTTTGTGCGTTTCGCCATCGAAACAGTAAGTGGGTGGAATGTGAGTGTACGTCGTCCAATTGGCTCGAAACTCTTCAGGACTCGTAAGACTCTGAGGACAAATAAAGGCCGGTATTGACTTAAAGTCATAGCGCCCCCTAGTGGCAACAGGAAGTAGGCCTAAAAGTCAAGGTGTTACACTTTAACCAACTCCTCCTAGAGATTTCATCCGATGGACTTCTAATTTGGTCTGAACCATCTCAACACCTTAAAGATGAAAAGTTGTTAAAAGAAAAACTTTTCGTCAAACGGTGTGGGCGTGGCGGCCATTTTGAGCATTTAGCGACGAACGAGAAAATGGCTGTAACTACCGTGTACATTGTGGGAAATTTCAAGCAGATATGACAATCAACAACAGTCCAGGTCTGAGGACATCTACAGGCCAATATTGACTTTTCGTCATAGCGCCCCCCGCTGGCAACAGGAAGTCTGCCTTATATGACAAACATCCGATTTACATGAAACTTGTGTGATCTACATGTGATACTGAGCCGCCCCCTATACTATAACCACGCCCACTTACTCAGGCCACGCCCCTATCATAACATTTGAACCTTTAAGGTAGAGTCTTGTGTTGGGTGTCATTGAACTCAGCAGAGAGTTCTGTTTTCATTGGTCATGGTTTGGCCCGCCCCTATGCTTTAGCCACGCCCCTTTTCACAGCTAATGAACTATATGACGTACAGTCTTGTGTTGAGGTGTCATTGAACTCAGCAGGGAGTTCTGTTTTCATTGGTCATGGTTTGGCCCGCCCCTATGCTTTAGCCACGCCCCTTTTCACAGCTAATGAACTATATGACGTACAGTCTTGTGTGAGGTATCGTTGAACTCAGCAGGGAGTTCTGTTTTCATTGGTGATGATTTGCGGTGTCTGAGTGCCACGCAAATGCAAGGTCGCAAGAAGCGGCGTCCGCCAGTAACCCCCACACGTGCACAGGCGCGAGGGCCCGTCCATCGCTGCTTGCAGCTTTAATTATTTTTCCGTTGATAAAACAGATGCTACAGCCTAAACCGTACATGGTGGGGGCTGCCGCAAGGACCTCGGAGACAAAAATTCAGCCACTTGCACCACTAGGTGGCGCTATGGCAGAAAAAAACGCATTTGGCCTTATAACTCCCGAACCATGCATCCCGCATAAAAAAATACACGTCCACGCTTTCCCTGAATTCAGCTGAATCTCCTGATATAGGCCACGCCCATTTCTGCCTAGACTTTTATGCGCAAAAAAATCACGATTTATCGTAAACCTACTTTTTCGAACTCCTCCTAGATCGTGCGAAACTGGACATCTACCATCTCCAGACTGACAAAATTATCGAAAGAATTTTTATTGGATGAAAATTGCGCAAATTACGCACGATCAAATTTGCGTAGCTAGCTACAAAATCACGAACTTCGCCATATCTCGGCCAAAATAAATGCTATCATCGCGAAACTTCAGATTGTTTGTCATGACCCTCTGAGGCTCGCCAACCAATTTGGCGCCACAAGTACAAAAAGTTTATATCTCATGAACGGCTCATCGGATTTTTATGAAATTTTGAGGCCACGCCTACAGTGGGGTACTGATTGGTCAAAGTGGGCGTGGCCTATGGGACCCAAGTTTAGATTCAATATATATATTAAAAAAACCACATGCATGTAGGACCCTCAGGAGAAAGCAAGGCCGCAATACAAGTGTGGAAATGAAAAACAGTTTAGTGACTTTCCGTTGCGATTTGGCCAGAAACGTCAACATTGTGAGGCGAACAGCGGACGGTCCATTTCCTTGAATTCTTGGGGATTTAAGAAAAAAAAAGTTTTGGGCAAAAAATCCCCACAGTGGCTAAAGGGACGAGGTATGGATGCACTCTCGATTCCAGACACCAGCAGCGATGTTTCCGCTGTATTTAATCTTCTTTAACTTTATGAATCATCTTATGCTCTGTGTGTGGGCTTAGTGGAATCATATGTAGAAGATTTAATGCTTTAAAGTTATAAAAACGTTTGAGTGGAGGTTGCAGCGACGCCACCCCCCATTCTCACACACACACACACACACCCTCCCCCACACACACACTATACTGTCTTTCCCACTTTTTTCAACATATTATAGTAGGTCTTTTTTCCCGACGTACTATACTATGGGTTCAGTGTCTAGTGTATTGTCCTGCTTCCTTGCCTTTGTCTTTTGGATTGTTTGTGTGTGCCTGCCTACCTCTGGACACTTTTTGTTCTAAGTTTTTGTTCAATAAATTCCTCAACTCTGCATTTTGGGTCCAAGCCTTGCAATTGTCCTGACAAAAAGTCTAAATTCCAGTAGGTTTTGTTGTTTTTCAAGAGACAATAAGAGACGTAGAGTTTTGAACATGGTTTAAGAGGCTCCCACTCTGCTGCGTTGCAGGAGCGCCAAATGGCCACAGAGGTGCTATTCTGCCCAATAAAGCTTCAGAAACTCATTTAAACTCATAATCGATAACAAATAAATAAAAATGAGGAACGCTTCACGAATTTGCGTGTCATCCTTGCGCAGGGGCCATGCTAATCTTCTCTGTATCGTTCCAATTTTAGTATATGTGATAGCGAACTATCACACTAGCACCAAGGTCTGGAGGGGTATATATAGGCCTCTGGAGCCGGAGGAACTCTCCCACGGTTGGAGGAAACAGGCAGTAAAGGGGAGCAAACCCTGGCTGTATCTGGATATATAGCAACAGTAAGCAGAGGTATGGGTGCTGTGACATCTGGGTGTTTAGTTACCCAAAAATAGCAGATGTGACCCATATCTGACATACTTTGTCCCGTGTGCCTACTGAGTAACTCACAGGGACTGATGGGAAAACCATGCAAAGTAGCCTACGTCAGAGAGCCAGGATTGGTGTGCTGAAGGCAAGAGAACAAAAGACGTACTCACACACATCCCCTCCCCCCCCCCCCGGCTCACTGGAGGCACTTTGACCCCCCCCTCAGAAACCCCCGGCTGGGACAGAGAGGACGGGGGTGGGGGAAGACTTTAGGCGGTGCAACTAACAAAGAGAGAGACAAGGAGACACATAGGCTGCAACACGCTCTCACAGCAGAAGTAACAGCTTTCTTCCGGTAGCGTGCACGAAACAAGCCTGTAAACAGAAGCTGTGTGTCTGAGTCTGTGTGAGAGACGGGGGAGGGGGAGGAATTTAGGCTTTGTAACTAACAAAGGGGGAGAGACACGGAAACACACAGGCTGCAACACGCTTTCACAGCAGAAGCAACAGCTTTCTTCCGGTAGCCGAATACATTGTGGATTCCTAAAGCTTGTTTCTGCTGTTAAATTGAGCCTGAGAGACGGTTCACTGTGTGTGTGCTCAGGAGGGGAAACCGGATAAGTTCAAGTGGATAAACTGTTCTGTATTTTCAAAACCATTGAAATATATTTAATTTATTACTGTTGTAAACATTGTCGTTCCTTCCTGCTTCCTCTTTCCTGTTTACGTTTAAAAAAAAAACAAAAAAACAACATCTATCTATCTCTAGGTTAGTAAATGTGTGGCATTGACTATTATGACGGTAGAAAAGCTCAGATTTCCTAAAATAACATTTAAAAACTACTAAAAAATAAAAAAAATCCAATGCAGTTGCATAAACTCACCACCAGATGTCAGTCTAAGACCGTGTGGAGAGAGGGGCGCTGCTGTTGCTGTGGTCTGACTGCAGAACATGGAGAAAACACACAGAATATGTAACATTAGTCACAGCAACTTATTCATATTTGTGTACTTGATGTGCATTGTTGTAATGTCTAACAACTAATATATATAAAAAACTGACAGACGAGAGGTATAGTATGTCAAAAAAAAGTACATAGTATTGTACGTCAAAGACAGTATTGTATGTTGAAAAAAGTCATAGTGTAGTATGTCAAAAAGTCATAATATTGTCTCAGACTCAGGACACAGAATACCATCCGAATATCTTTAATGGAGGTCTTGGACAGGGTACAAAAAGTAAAAATTACAGAAAAACTCTGGAAACTTCCACCCAAAAATACAGGGAAAAAACTCTGGGAACTTCAATTCAAAAATACAGAAAAACTCTGGAGACTTCAAGTCAAAATAGTACTAATAAACTTAAAAGTACAAAGGCCAGGAGATAAACACAGGAAGATCTAGCACAGCAGCAAAAATGGGAGAGTCCATATGACATGTGGAGTCCTGTAGTGATGAGACCAGACAACTGAGCCATGGACAGGGTTCTTGTAGATGAGATAACGAGTTCAAACAGGCAACAGGTGAGGAGTGCTAATAGGCTGGGGATAGTGAACGATGATGCTGATTGAGATGAGACTGTGTAGTGGGCGTGGCTGAGGGAGAGCCCAGTGCCGGTGTGACAAATGTAGTATAAAGTCGAAAAAGTCCTAGTATAGTAGGTCGACAAAAAGTGGAAAAAGACATAGTATTGTAGGACAAAAAAGACTATTGTATTTCGAAAAAAAAAGTCATGGTATTTTATGTTAAAGTCATAGTATAGTACGTCAAAAAGTGAAAAGACAATATATGTCAACAAGTGATAGGGTAGCATTTCATGTCAACAAGTCATAGTATTGTATGTTGAAAAAATCCATAGTATAGTATGTCAAAAAAAAGACATACTATGTCGAAAAGACTATTGTATGTTGAAGAAAAGACAGTATACGATGTCGACAAAAGTCATAGTATTTTGACAAAAGACTATTGTATGTTTAAAAGTCATTATTGTATGTTGAAAAAAGTCAGTATACTCTGTCGAAAAATTGTATGTCGAAAAAAGTCATAGTATGTAAAGAAAAGGCATAAGACAGTATGTCGAAAAAAAAGATAGTATGGCATGTCGAAAAAAATATAGTGTCGAAAAAAGACTATTGTATGTTGAAAAAATCCATAGTATAGTTTGACCGAAAAAGACAGTATACTCTGTCGAAAAAATTGTATGTCGAAAAAAGTCACAGTATTGTATGTCGAAAAAAGTCATACTATGTCGAAAAGAAGACAGTATAGTATGTTGAAAAAAAGTCATATTATTGCATGTCGAGAAAAGACAGTATAGTATGTAGAAAAAAGATAGTATGTCGAAAAGGAGACCGTATAGTATGTTGAAAAAAGACCTAGTATTGTATGTAAAGAAAAGGCATAATATAGTATGTCGAAAAAAAGACAGTATACTATGTTGAAAAAAATCCATAGTATGTCGAAAAAAGTCAGTGTAGTATGTCAAAAAAAGTCATACTATGTCGAAAAAAGACCTAGTATTGTATTTAAAGAAAAGGCATAATATAGCATGTCGAAACAAAGTCGTAGTATAGTATTTCGACAAAAGACAGTATTATGTTTCAAAAAAGTCATATTATTGCATGTCGAAAAGATAGTATAGTATGTAGAAAAAAGATAGTATAGTATGTAGAAAAAAGTATAGTATGTTGAAAACAAGACAGTATAGTATGTCAAAAAAAGTATAGTATGTCGGAAAAAGTACATAGTATAGTATGTAGAAAAAAGGGATAGTATAGTATGGCGAAAAAAGATCTATTGTATGTCGACAAAAGACAGTATTTTACCTTTAAAAAAAGTCATAGTAAAGTGTGTCGAAAAAAAGATATAGTATGTCGAGAAAAGACAGTATACTCTGTCGAAAAATTGTATGTCGAAAAAAGTCATAGTATATATGTTGAAAAAAGTCATACTATGTCGAAAAAAGAGTATTGTATGTCGAAAAAAGACCTAGTATTGTATGTCGAAAGAAAAGGCATAATATAGTATGTCGAAAAAAAGACAGTATTATATGTCGAAAAAAGACCGTATAGTATGTTGAAAAAAAGTCATATTATTGCATGTCGAAGACGGTATAGTATGACGAAAAAGAGATAGTATAGTATGTCGAAAAAAAGACAGTATGGTATGTCGAAAAAAGTCATAGTATTGTATGTTGAAAAAAGACATAGTATTTTGAAAAAAGACATAGTATGTTGAAAAAAGACATAGTATGTTGAAAAAAAAGACATAGTATGTCGGAAAAAGTCAGTATAGTATGTCGACAAAAGTCATAGTGTATATATGTTGGGAAAAAAAGACAGTATTTCGAATAAAAACCGTATTGTATGTCGAAAAAAGGCATAGTATGTCGAAAAAGACAGTATAGTATGACGAAAAAAGAGTATAGTATGTAGAAAAAGAGACAGTATTGTATGTCGTAAAAAGTCATAGTATGTTGAAAATACACAGTATTGTATGTCGAAAAAAGACAGTCATAGTATGTCGACAAAAGTCATAGTATGTCGAAAAAAAGTCATAGTAAAGTATGTCGAAAAAAGTCATAGTATTTTGACAAAAGACTATTGCATGTTGAAAAAAAAGTCATATTATTGTATGTCGAAAAAGACACTATTTTATGTTGAAAATGGACAGTATAGTATGTCGAAAAGTATAGTATGTCAGAAAAAGTACATAGTATAGTATGTAGAAAAAAGACATAGTATAGTATGTTGAAAAAAGACAGTATTGTATGTCAAAAGTCGTAGTATAGTATTTCGACACAGTATTTTGCGTTTAAGTCATAGTATAGTATGTCGACAAAAGTCATAGTATATATGTTGAAAAAAGACAGTATAGTATGTCGAATAAAAACCGTATAGTATGTCGAAAAAAGATAGTATAGTATGTCGAAAAAAAAGACAGTATAGTATGTCGAAAAATTGTATGTCGAAAAAAGACAGTATAGTATGTCGAAAAGAAGTCATAGTATAGTATTTCGACAAAAGACAGTATTATGTTTCAAAAAAGTCATATTATTGCATGTCGAGAAAATACAGTATTGTATGTCGAAAAAAGTCATATTATAGTATGTTGGAAAAAAGACAAGGTATTGTATGTCAAAAAATATATAGTATGTCGGAAAAAGTACATAGTATAGTATGTCGGAAAAAAAGTACATAGTATAGTATGTCGGAAAAAAGTACATAGTATAGTATGTCGGAAAAAGTACATAGTATAGTATGTCGGAAAAAGGCATACTATGTCGAAAAAAGACAGTATTGTATGTTGGAAAAAAAGACCGTATAGTATGTCGACAAAAGTCATAGTATAGTATGTTGAAAAAAAGACATAGTATAGTATGTCGGAAAAAAGGGATAGTATTGTATGTCTGAAAAAGTACATAGTATATTATGTAGAAAAAAGGGATAGTATTGTATGTTGAAAAAAGACATAGTATAGTATGTCGAAAAAAAGACAGCTTATAGTATGTCGAAAAAAGATAGTATGACGAGAAAAGAGATAGTATAGTATGTAGAAAAAAAGACAGTATTGTATGTCGAAAAAAAGTCATAGTATTTTGACAAAAGACTATTGTATGTTGAAAAAATCCATAGTATAGTATGTCGAAAAATTGTATGTTGAAAAAAGACAGTATTGTATGTCGACAAGTCATACTATGTCGAAAAAAGACCGTATAGTATGTCGAAAAGAAGTCATAGTATTTCGACAAAAGACAGTATTATGTTTAAAAAAGTCATATTATTGCATGTCGAGAAAAGAAAGTATAGTATGTAGAAAAAAGTCATAGTATAGTATGTTGAAAAAAAGAGTATTGTCTGTCGAGAAAAGTCATAGTATGTCGAAAGAGACAGTATAGCATGTCAAATATATAGTATGTTGGAAAAAGTACATAGTATAGTATGTCGAAAAAAAAGACAGTATACTATGTCGAAAAATTGTATGTTGAAAAGAAGACTGTATAGTATGTTGAAAAAAGACCTAGTATTGTATGTAAAGAAAAGGCATAATGTAGTATGTCGAAAAAAAGACAGTATTGTATGTCGAAAAAAAGACAGTATGTCGAAAATACAGTATTGTATGTCGACAAAAGTCATAGTATAGTATGTCGAAAAAAAGACATAGTATAGTTTGTCGAAAGAGACAGTATAGCATGTCAAAAAATATATAGTATGTCGTAAAAAGGTATAGTATGTCAAAAAGTCATACTATGTCGAAAAAAGACAGTATACTATGTTGAAAAATAGTATGTAGAAAAAACTCATAGTAAGTGTCAAAGTCATAGTATTTTGACAAGACTATTGTGTTTAAAAAAAAGTCATAGTATGTCGAAAGAGACGGTATAGCATGTCAAAAAATATATAGTATGTCAAAGTCATACTGTGTCGAAAAAAAGTCATAGTATTTTGACAAAAGACTATTGTATGTTTTAAAAAAGTCATATTATTGTATGTTGAGAAAAATCCACAGTATAGTATGTCGAAAAAAGTAATTTTATTGTATGTTCGAAAAAGACAGTATTATATGTCGACAAGTCACACACACCCCACGTACACCTACACACACACCCCACATACACACATCCCCACACACACCCACACACACACCCACCCCCACACACACCCCACACACACACCACACACACACCCCCACATACACACACCCACAAACACCCACCTACACACACACACACATACACCTACACACACCCTCCCACACACACACCCCACACACACATCCACACACACCCCACACTCCCACCCCCACGTACACCCACCCCACACACACCCCCATACACACACACCCCACAAACACTCCCCACACACACACCCCACATACACCTACACACACACACCCCATACACACACCCACCCCATACACCTACACACACACTCCCACATACACACACCCACATCCACACACACACCCCACATACACACACCCACACACACACCCACACACACCCCCACACACCCCCCACATACACCCACTCCCCACACACACCTCACACACACACCCCACACATGCTACACACACCCCACACACACCCTACACCCACACCCCCACAAACACCCACATCACACCCACACACACTGTGTATGTGCACATACACCTCCCACACACACCCCCACATACACCCCCACATACACACACCCCCCACATACACACACCCCCACACCCACCCACCCACGCCACGCTGTTCTTAAATAATAGTGCAGTTTAAATATAGGGATGAGTGTGTGCTAACTGTTATAGATTCAGACATCTTCATCTTTACTGTAAGTACCTCTTCTCAATCATTTTCTATTTATTTCTTTTTATGTTGAAATATCTACTGCAGTATTCTGCTAATGTTCATTTATTTATGTAGATGGAGAATCCTACTTTCAGAAGGGCCCCACGCGGTCTGTGGGGGTCAAGAGGTCTAGGTGGTCCCTGGTCCTCTCAGACTACGTGGCTATCAGAGCGGCAGTGCTGGCCAGCCCGAGGTTGATGGCTCAGACAGACATCCAGCTCTGAGCTGAGCCAGAGGACCCTGTCTAAGTGGTAAGTTTAACATGAAGCTGTGTTGATGTGCTGTAATCTGTACTGTCATTTATCTTTTGATGAAAGCTCAAGAGTCTAAAAGCAGAATGTTTGTCTTCCAGGTTCTCTCGGCGCCAGAAACGGGGACCAGGCTGTGCTGCTGCAGGCAACTGGCATCGTGCCTGTGGCAGCACTGGCTGGGGAGCCTCTGCCTCCAGCAAAAGGGCTGTCCTTTGTCCAGGTGGGACAAGGACAGCCCTTTGACTACAACATCCCCGAGGAGCAGCCCGGCCCCTCAACAAGAGGACTGCCCCCTCCTCCCCCTCCTCTTCCTCCAGATGGGGAGCATCCAGGACCCTCATCTGGAGGCCTACAGCCCACTCCTCCACCACTGCTCCTGGGTCCTCCTCCTCTTCCTGGACAACTGACTATGTCCAGGACAACAGCGTACAGGAAGAGGAAGGCGGCCGAGGCTGCCGCTGCAGGACAGGGGCCGCCACCCGGGAGCAAACCCCGCCGCCAGATATTGTAGTACACCTGCAGATTGTGTGGCCAGCCCAAAAGGCTCGAAACTGGCCACACACGTGTGGGAGGCGTGGAGTACTGTGCAACTGCCGGGGGGAAATCTGTGGAGGAGTGGACTGCGGAGATGAAGAGGAACATGGCCAGAGACCCTGGGGGGCCGGGGCTGTGATTTATTTGATTTCCTTTTCTGTCTCCTCAGGGAAATATTTTGCCTCCACTCCTCCCTGGTGATCCTCCTGGCGACCTCGGCGTCAGTCAGGCCAACCATCCCGTGCTGCCCCCCCTCCAGCTGTGACCGCTTAGCCTCAGTGAGACGGCGGGCATCTCCCGAGTCCACCTCGAAGATGCAGTGAGACAGCTGCCTCATGAAGGGGGCGTACAGCTCGTGGGTCTCTGTGGTGACACCTGACGCGAAGCGCCGCATCAGGTGCCAGATGTCCAGTCTCACCACGAGCTGTCCCCAGTCCTGTGACAGAAGAAACATCATGTGGTTTCATTTTTATAATCTTTACATACGTGTGTGTGTGTGTATATATACATACATTGTAAATACAGTGTTCATGACGTTATAATGATCCTCAAAAGTATACATAATACTCCATCATATAATGTGAGATAATAAAAACTATTATTAACAATACTATTAACAGTGTCAGTTTCACACCTGAAACAAGGCAGCTGTCTTCGACACGCCGTCTCGGCTGCAGCAGTCACGATCCACGTAGATCAGCTGGGGGGGTTGTACCCCGGCGAGTCGGTACCGCCTCATCAACCCGGCCGCCATGGGGGACAGGCCCTCGGTGCCCTCAGAGCAGGTGAGGACACTGATGAGGACCTGCCCGTGCTCGTTACCTACGTTGGTAACCCAGGCGGCCGTGTCTTCAGCGGTACCTGCGAGCTTTTTCGTCACCTTAAGGAGAGAGATTCTACATGTTATTGCGAGTCCATGAACACACAGCTGTGCTGTACAAGCAGCTCTATGAAAATATTAAACTGTCACAAACTTCACTTACCTTCTTAGTGGAATCCATCTTAAGGATGGATCCCAAGGTGGACGTGATCCTGGCCTTGTACTCCTCCAGCCGCGTCAGGATGTCATGGCTGTACACAGTTAACAGCCAGACGGCGGAGGGGAGAGGGGGCATCTGGGGTGGTGGTGGGAACTGCCCCCTCACCGTGCACAAGGCCAGGAACTGCTCGCACACGCCGAGGTACGCGATAGCTCTCCGCATCCAGGCATCCGAGTGCGCCTCCCGCAGGGTGTTGCACAGCCGAGAAGCACTGTTGCCCAGAGTGCGAGACCTCAGCTGTGCGACCACCCTCAGGTCACAGGACAGCCTGCAGAAACAAAACAAACATCATATACAGCAAAACATACAGTATATACATCATAGTATATAAACATACACTGATATTTCTTACTTGTACGTAAGTACAGCTGGGAATTGGCAGCTGTAGGTGGGGGACAGCTGCCTGATGATGCCCTGTGACCACCCTCCGACCTTTCTTCTTACACCGACGGCACTCTAGGTACTCAGTGGCCATGAGATACCAGCCGTCGATGTCCAGGACCCTCCGGATGGTCCTGTACAGCCCAGCCTTTGTCATGGTACCGGTGCACAAAGGCTGGGGGCATGTCAGCTGCAGTTGCCAGATCCTGTGTGGCATCCACAGGAACAGCCGACATGCAAAGAAGGGGTCGGGGGAAGCGGGAGGCTGGGTGTAGATCGGCCGGGTCTGGGGAGGGTACCACCATACGTTCAGCTCCTTGATGAGCTGGGACCTCCCCTTGCTGTTCCTGGTAAACAGCACCCGGCCGATCCACTGCTGCTGCTCTGCAGTGAGAGCTGCCCGCCAGGACGCAGGCAGCAGCTGGAGAGATGACAACACAAACACACAGGACACTTTAATATCTAAAAAGGAAAAACACTGTATGTGTGAGGGCAGCAGAGAGGCCCGATATGTTTTGACAGACATGTATATGTACCTCAGAACTGCCAGCAGAAGGCGGGGGAGGGAGGACGGCTGGCTCCGTCAACTCCTGCACTCCAGGTGGCGCGGGACTGGCAGCTCCGGGATGTGGCGCGGGAGCTGGTGTCTCTGCCGTCATCTCCATGGCTGCTGGAGGTTGCAGGGGCTGGTCCTGGTCCTGCGTGGCCTCCAGCAGCTCCTCATCCGTGGGCTCGTCCACGGCAGAGACACCAGCCCCCTTCTGTGCTGCTGAGGGGGGAGGAGGTGGATGCTGCAGGAGCGAGAGAGGGGCCTGTACGTCTGAGGCTTTAAGAGAAATAAAATGTTTCAGTAACACGAATGAATGAGATTGTTGTGTTAATCTTCAAATGTATAGACAGTACATTGCATATACTATATATTCTTTGCAAAAACAAATTCAGGCCCACATTCAGCCAAGCTGCATACAAAAACTACTACTGAAGCTGAGAAAGCGGGGATGAGACAAACTGATGAAAACAGATTACAAAGGTTGAGTGAGTGATGCAGACAGCAGACAGATTACACAGGTCTCTAAAGGATGAAGAAGAAAATGTTACTCTACACATACAATGATTAGGGATGTTATGATTGATTGGCCAGCATGTTGGTTAGTGATTTGAAATGACACCACATAACCCGATTTAACACAAACCTACCTGTCGTTTCCTCTCCTCCTCTGATTATGGAAACAGTTATAAGCAAAAATAAATACAACGGTTAACAGTGAATTCAAGTTTCATCGTCATAAACTATTTGCCAAATTGTAAACTATCACTTGACTGTTTACTTACACTTCTCCAAGTCAACTACCGCCTTGACCAGCTCTTCATCCGAGGGCTCCTCGGTGGAAGTGGAGGGAAGAGCTGGTCTGAAGGGCCGGAAGGAAGAGGCTGTAATCACACAGACCAGAACATTATAAAGTGATCGCAGGGAATACAATAGTATAAATGTTTAACTTTGTATTTTGGACTTACCTGGAAATACAGGTAATTTAGCCTGCATTTCCACCGCAGACAGAGAACGCCGCCCAGAGACAAAGGCCGCAAGCGCAGAACCAAGAGGCCTATAACAAAAACACAACAACATTTATAATGAGACAACATTACAAACACATCCAGGTACATCAAACGGACAGCTTTACAGTGAAACACTTACTGTGAGGCACTCCTGGCTCTTTGGCTTGCGGCCGAGACAGAGGCTTGGCGGCTGCTGGTGGTGGTGGTGGTGGTGGTGGTGGTGGTGGTGCTGCTGCTGCTGGTGGTGGATGCAGCAGCAGCAGCAGTTGTGGTGGACGCAGCAGCAGCCCTAGCTCTCTGTCTGTCTCTGTTCCTGACATATTGGACGGCGTTCTCCATCTGCGTGCCGGGAGCTGGCGCCTTCCTCCGGAGGTAGTTGATGAAATCTGCACAAATCAGAATTTTTCACATAAATTCTTCACACCGGTGCTCAGTACAGCAGCTACATTTATAATGGAATTAATAATGTTTTAACAACTTACCGGATCTTTTTGGAGTCCTCAGACTCGTACAGGCTCTGCAGGGTCTCAAATTTAAAGTCCCCGAAGCCAACAAGTGCTTGTCCCTCCTGCCCGGGCTGGAGGGACTTCACCCGCGCCTCCTCGAACGCCCGGTGGAACCTGACTGCTTCTGAAAAGTCAGGGTACGCCGAGGAGTAGCGGGTGAAAGCATCCTGTAAATTCACCAAGGGAGGTTAAAATTGTCATCAGATCATCCCTCTTTTAATTGCTTTGTATGAGTCAGACTGAAGTACTCCACCTTGTTGGCCATCAGCGGGGACTGAGACCCTGTCCTCTCTCGCTCCTTCTGGTGGGAGGCCACCAGGTTGACGCTGTAGCCCACGTCATTCTCCAGCAGCCAGTGGAAGGTCCTCCCCTGGTATTTCCCAAACTGGACCTTCCACCGGCTCAGGATGAGGGTGGCGTTTGCGGTGTCGCCACCCTCGGAGTTGACGTGGGCCCAGGCCTCCGCATCCACCTCCTCTGGCTTCTTGGCCCTGTAGGGGCAAGGGCTTGGGCCTCGGCCGAAGCCTTCAGCAGAAGGGTCCCATTAGGGGCCCTTCTGAAAGTAGGATTCTCCATCTACATAAATAAATGAACATTAGCAGAATACTGCAGTAGATATTTCAACATAAAAAGAAATAAATAGAAAATGACTGAGAAGAGGTACTTACAGTAAAGATGAAGATCTATAACACATAGGATAACAGTTAGCACACACTCATCACTATATTTACACTTGCACTATTATATTTAAGAGCAGCATGGCATGTGGTACTTACAGTAGAGATGGCTGTCTGAATCTATAACACAGAGGATAACACAGCACACAGTCATCCCTATATTTACACTTGCACTATTTTATTCTTTATTCCTTTTTTATCGGAGCAGTTTCATGACATTATCACAGATATTACGACATCAAATATCTATAAAAAATAAAAATTAGGCAGCATACACTTAGCGGCTAGCTAACATGCTGACCCAGGTAATGGTCTATAACACTGTGGCTAACAACACTCCCCAAAAGGACCGTAAAAACACCGCGTTAACTCGGTGTGACTAATGTCAGACAGAAATATGAGTTCGCTAACTGGACTTAATACTGTACTGTCAACACTCTTGCTAACAACACTCAGATATTCCCCAAAAGGACCGTAAAAACACCGCGTTAACTCGGTGTGACTACTGTCAAAAAGTGTCTACTCGAGTGTCACTGTCGGGTCCCGCCGCCGGCTAGCTAAACATCATCGCCACTGTAGCAAGCTACTGTCTGTACTGTCAACAACACTCAGACATTCCCAAAGGACCGTAAAAACACCGCGTTATGTCGGCGTGACTAATGTCAGACGGCGATACGAGTTTCTACAGTGTTTTGCACTCATATTTAATACAAATATTAACAACAGTTTACTTACTCGGCTGTCGGGTCCGTAACATACGAATGAATGACGGGGCTCGCTAAGCGAGAATCCAAGATGGAGGATGAGAATGTTTCACTTGAAACAAATAGAGCATCTGATTGGATGAGGTCGGGAGCAAAAAGCGGGTCTCGTGTGATTGGGCGAGACCTTGAACTTGGAACAAGGCGCACGGTTCTCCGATTGGTTGAAAACTTGGAACATCTTGAAACACTTGAAACAGAGAAGAAGCTCACCCAGCGCAAAAAAAAAAGATGTAAAGTTATTCTCTGTCAAAGTGACGTCAAAATGAATGGCAGTCAATGGGATGCTAACGGGATGCTAACGGGGTGATGGCTTGTTAGCATCAGAATGGCGCCGTAGGAGCTACGCGTTCTGGGGAGAAGCTGACCCCCCCTGTCTATAGCTGGTGATGTCTTGAAGGCTTCTCCACAGTGCTGTAGAGTAGCTTACTCAGGTAATATGTTAATAGGTGACTTTATCTTCTACCAAAGTCTGTTTCTGGTAACATACTTGTACTTTTACTCAAGTATTGCTTTCAAGTACCTTTTACAAGACTGTATTTGACTACACTTTGTCTGTAGATGTCTCCTAAATTCACCAAAAGTTAGTGTTAGATTACGCCTCATTTGCCTATCTAAACAGAACATTTCAGAAAACTTTCAACACATAAAATAACTCTCTGCGTTTCTGTCTCCAGGTCTGATTAACGCTGGAAAGACGGAGGAAGGCTTTGGCTTTTTTTTCTCCTGTAAAGTGGAAGAGTTTTGGTGCAAGAATCTGAAGGAAACCTGATCGCAGAAACAGTTCAGAGAAGAAAGAGGTCTGCCAAAGGGGGGAAAGGGTGCGGAGCTGCTGATAAACTGTTGCATAAGCTAAAGTGTCCACACACACACACACACACACACACACACACACACACACACACACACACACACACACACACACACACACACACACACACACACACACACACACACAGCTTCTTGTTTCGTACACGGGAGGTTCTGGGTGGGTCAAAGTGCCTCCGCGGAGGAACCTCTCAGCCGGCGGGAGGATCTGATCACTTCACACACTTCCTTCACTTCCTTCACTAAGTGTGTGAACGTGTGTGTGTCTGCAGTCAGGATGATACTGGAGCTGCTGCTGTTCGCTGCCCTGCTAGTCGGAGGCTATTTTCTTCTCCACATGACTTTTCTCAAGCTGCCCAGATGTAAAAGTGCTGTAAAGCTACACGGGAAAACCGCCATCGTCACTGGTGAGTTCACTTTCTGCAGAGCAGATGATTACACTCTTAAAACTGACTGAAACTATTACAAATATGCACAAAACAGCTGAAACGGAACTGATGGCGGAGAAAAACTCGCTTTATATGTGGAAAGACGTGTTTCTACACAGTCAGGAGACATTTTAATCAGAGGACACTTATTCTGAAATGCCTGAGGGATTTAGCTTAGAGTTAGAGCTTGTGAGAACTTGTTAAAACCATTTAAAAATGGAAAATATGACCAATTGTCTCACAGAATAAACAACAAGAGATGAACTCTCCCCTCGGCCACCAAAGTCCCAGATTATAATCTACAAGGAATTTGAACCACTAAACGTATGACGTGGCTCTGTCTTTAAGGCGTTTTCACACATGACAGTCCGAACCAAGGTCGGAACAAAAGGTTGATGTTTCTGTTACATCTCTACATTTGATCCGCTAACTTTTGGTTTCACACTGCAGTTATGCAAGCACACTAAACTGACTGCTGCTCTCTCCTACTGACTGCTGCTCTCTCCTACTGACTGCTGCTCTCCTCTACTGACTGCTGCTCTCTCCTACTGACTGCTGCTCTCCTCTACTGACTGCTGCTCTCTCCTACTGACTGCTGCTCTCCTCTACTGACTGCTGCTCTCTCCTACTGACTGCTGCTCTCCTCTACTGACTGCTGCTCTCCTCTACTGACTGCTACTCTCTCCTACTGACTGCTGCTCTCCTCTACTGACTGCTGCTCTCTCCTACTGACTGCTGCTCTCCTCTACTGACTGCTACTCTCTCCTACTGACTGCTGCTCTCTCCTACTGACTGCTGCTCTCTCCTACTGACTGCTGCTCTCTCCTACTGACTGCTGCTCTCTCCTACTGACTGCTGCTCTCTCCTACTGACTGCTGCTCTCTCCCTACTGACTGCTGCTCTCTCCTACTGACTGCTGCTCTCTCCTACTGACTGCTGCTCTCCCCTACTGACTGCTGCTCTCTCCTACTGACTGCTGCTCTCTCCTACTGACTGCTGCTCTCTCTCTACTGACTGCTGCTCTCCCCTACTGACTGCTGCTCTCTCCTACTGACTGCTGCTCTCCCCTACTGACTGCTGCTCTCTCCTACTGACTGCTGCTCTCTCCTACTGACTGCTGCTCTCTCCTACTGACTGCTGCTCTCTCCTACTGACTGCTGCTCTCTCCTACTGACTGCTGCTCTCTCCTACTGACTGCTGCTCTCTCCTACTGACTGCTGCTCTCCCCTACTGACTGCTGCTCTCTCCTACTGACTGCTGCTCTCTCCTACTGACTGCTGCTCTCCTCCTACTGACTGCTGCTCTCTCCTACTGACTGCTGCTCTCTCCTACTGACTGCTGCTCTCTCCTACTGACTGCTGCTCTCTCCTACTGACTGCTGCTCTCCCCTACTGACTGCTGCTCTCCCCTACTGACTGCTGCTCTCTCCTACTGACTGCTGCTCTCTCCTACTGACTGCTGCTCTCTCCTACTGACTGCTGCTCTCCCTCTACTGACTGCTGCTCTCTCCTACTGACTGCTGCTCTCTCCTACTGACTGCTGCTCTCTCCTACTGACTGCTGCTCTCTCCTACTGACTGCTGCTCTCCCTACTGACTGCTGCTCTCTCCCTACTGACTGCTGCTCTCTCCTACTGACTGCTGCTCTCTCCTACTGACTGCTGCTCTCTCCTACTGACTGCTGCTCTCTCCTACTGACTGCTGCTCTCTCCTACTGACTGCTGCTCTCTCCTACTGACTGCTGCTCTCTCCTACTGACTGCTGCTCTCTCCCTACTGACTGCTGCTCTCTCCTACTGACTGCTGCTCTCTCCCTACTGACTGCTGCTCTCCCCTACTGACTGCTGCTCTCTCCTACTGACTGCTGCTCTCTCCTACTGACTGCTGCTCTCCTCTACTGACTGCTGCTCTCTCCTACTGACTGCTGCTCTCTCCTACTGACTGCTGCTCTCTCCTACTGACTGCTGCTCTCTCCTACTGACTGCTGCTCTCCCTCTACTGACTGCTGCTCTCCCCTACTGACTGCTGCTCTCTCCCTACTGACTGCTGTTCTCTCCTACTGACTGCTGCTCTCCTACTGACTGCTGTTCTCCTCTACTGACTGCTGCTCTCTCCTACTGACTGCTGCTCTCCTCTACTGACTGCTGCTCTCTCCTACTGACTGCTGCTCTCCTCTACTGACTGCTGCTCTCTCCTACTGACTGCTGCTCTCCTCTACTGACTGCTGCTCTCCTCTACTGACTGCTGCTCTCTCCTACTGACTGCTGCTCTCCTCTACTGACTGCTGCTCTCCTCTACTGACTGCTGCTCTCCTCTACTGACTGCTGCTCTCTCCTACTGACTGCTGCTCTCCTCTACTGACTGCTGCTCTCCTCTACTGACTGCTGCTCTCCTCTACTGACTGCTGCTCTCCTACTGACTGCTGCTCTCCTACTGACCAATCAACTATCAAACTGAAAAGTCAGAAAGTCCAGACCAAATGAGGTAGATGTGAAAACGCCCTTAGAGGAGCCCTGAGTCCAAATGTTGGACTTTATTATTCTATATCTATTATTTGACCTTAAAAGCTCATTCCTAATGTGTGAACTGTACACTCTCAGAAATATCAGTGTATTAAACCTTGTGTTGTCTTCCGAGTTGACCACTTGTTGTCCTTCTGGCTTTTTTTCTTCATATTTTTGACATATTTTCTGACGATTTCATTTCTTTTGAAATGATGAATTATTTTTACTAATATATAAGAGGAAGGTACAGTATGTTGATGGATAATTACAGACGTGTATCTCAAAGTTTTAATTATATAAAGTAGTGATCAAGTACTTGCAATTGTACTTAACGTTTTGGGTAATTTGGTTAAAAAGAAACCCATATTTCTCTCATAGAGGGTCAACAGGATGGTTAACACAACCTCACTTTCACAAAGTTCATGAGGAAGATCCTGTGATTCTGTCAAAAGCTTAAACACGTCAGCTGTTGTTTCCACGGTCAAGTAATGAATGTAAAAGTCTGAATAAGAACCCTGTCTGTTTATGAGCATGTTCTCTCTGCTTTTAGCCTGAAGGAAAGTCACTGTGTGATACTAAATAGACGTGTTTTGGGTGGAGTGTCACTAACTGGGCTCCAGACCATTTACAGCCATCAGGCACTTTAGATAACTTAACATCAGATGGAAATGTTCCAACAACTGCGGCTTCTTTGAGAGCCAAAACAACTGTTTTTGTGTGAAAAATAACCTTAAGAAAAGCTAGAAAGTGGACTTTGATTGGTGTGTCACACATACTGTTCTCAAGGTGTCCCTTTCCTGCACAGTAGTAGATTAATGTATCTTAAAATATGGACATAAGTTTCTTAATCTTTTACAGAATGGTGTTCCCTAATGATAAAATAAGATAAATGTTATTGTCCCTGAAGGGAGATTAGTTTTGGACTCTGTCCGTTGGTGTGTAACTTCCTTTATTCTTCCTCACCTTACTTCCTGCTCTGCTCCCGTCAGAACTACTACGGCCACTAGACGGCGCCGCCACTAGAAACCTCAATATAGGTCAGAATGATGCTGGAAAAAACGACCTATGTGGGCGTTTTTGGGGAAGGAAAGTCTCTGAATGTCTATTAAAAATGTCATTGAGATCCATCCAATAGTTGTTGAGATATCTCTGTCTGAACCAAACTAGTAGACGGACATTTCCATCTGTTAACGGCTGTTAAAACTGTCCTCTCTGATACTCTGTCCTCCCTCTCCAGGAGCAAACACCGGCATCGGTAAGACCACAGCGATGGATTTGGCCAGGAGGGGGGCGAGGGTGATCCTGGCCTGCAGGGACAGACAGCGAGCCGAGGCCGCTGCCCAGGAAATCATCCAGGTAAAGACAAAGATTCAGCAGACACACACATGCCGGTCCTGCTATTCTCTTAAAGACACCAACGCAGTATTAACGTCAGGCCACTTACGTCGGCTACGGTGAAAGCTCTGCAGGACCATGGATCAGACTACAGACAGCACTGTGTGTACGGCTGATTTAGTGAGACATAAATAAGACAGGAGTGATAATACCTGTATGCGACTTCCGAGTACCAATGGAACACAGTATTTGCTGTAAGTGTTTGGTTGTGTTTTCTAACCTGTGCATGTTGTTGTTGTGTTCAGGAGACGGGGAACAGCCAGGTGATCTTCATGCAGCTGGACCTGGCCAGTCTGAAGTCGGTTCGCTCTTTCGCTGACAACTTCCTCCGCTCCGAGTCCAGGCTGGATCTGCTCATCAACAACGCCGGTAAACAAATAGTCACATATTAAAACAAGGGTGTCTAACTCAGCCTCTCTTTTTAAAATAAAGATTTGAACTGTTATTACAGAAAGTCCTTTATTTCTAATGTCCCCTGATGTCCATTTTTCTTTAGTCTTTGTGTTAAGCTATGCTTAGGATGTGGGCTGTAACGAATGCTGCATGATGAATCACATAAAAATCATTATAAATGTGCAGGGATGCACTGAATCCAGGATCCAGCTGAATATTGGGCTTGTTGACGGGGTTGGGTTTCTGCTGAACACTACGCTTACACTCTCCGCGCTACGCTGGTCGCCGTAATGACGCCACCGTTGATTACAGGAAGGTGTTTACGTAGGTGGAGCTTCAATGCAGCAGGCTGAGAGGAAGTGGAAATGGAACTGGTGAGCAGAAAAAGTGTTGTTTGGCAGTACTTTCAGTCAAAAGAAGGCCATTCAAGTCCAGCTACATGTTCAATCTGCAATGCTGATTAGTCTGGTGGTGGCGAGGACCCTAAACAATACACAACATCACCGCTGTTACAACATCTGGTATGAAACATCTGGAAGAATACGAGCTGAGCATGAAGGAATCTACAGACAGCAGCCAGAATGCAGCAACTTCAGGTACAGCAAAGGAAGGACAGTCACTGCTAAAAACTGGTGTTAACCAGACGACCATTACCCCAAAAATCTGGATGCAGTTTCTAAACGTGCTAGAGCGTAACCTACTTTAGATTTCACTTGTTTGACTTCAGATGTCTCTATTAGAGTCCGCATCGGGCCACATTTTTCTGTCTGATCCCAGCCCGCGTCCTACAGGCATTAAAGGTCCCACGACATGGTGCTCTTTGGATGCTTTTATATAGACCTTAGTGGTCCCCTAATACTGTATCTGAAGTCTCTTTATATAGACCTTAGTGGTCCCCTAATACTGTATCTGAAGTCTCTTTATATAGACCTTAGTGGTCCCCTAATACTGTATCTGAAGTCTCTTTTATATAGGCCTTAGTGGTCCCCTAATACTGTATCTGAAGTCTCTTTTATATAGACCTTAGTGGTCCCCCTAATACTGTATCTGAAGTCTCTTTTATATAGACCTTAGTGGTCCCCTAATACTGTATCTGAAGTCTCTTTTATATAGACCTTAGTGGTCCCCTAATACTGTATCTGAAGTCTCTTTTATATAGACCTTAGTGGTCCCCCTAATACTGTATCTGAAGTCTCTTTTATATAGACCTTAGTGGTCCCCTAATACTGTATCTGAAGTCTCTTTTATATAGGCCTTAGTGGTCCCCTAATACTGTATCTGAAGTCTCTTTATATAGACCTTAGTGGTCCCCTAATACTGTATCTGAAGTCTCTTTTATATAGGCCTTAGTGGTCCCCTAATACTGTATCTGAAGTCTCTTTTATAGAGCCAGTCCCACAATGAGCTTTCCTTAGGATGTGCCATTTCTGTGTCTGTAGCTTTAAATGCTATTGAGGAGGAGAGGGGGGGGGCAAGGTGGAGGGTGGGGGTGTGGCCTTGACCAGCTGCCACTTTGCTTGTTTGAAAGCCATGATGTCTCTCTGTCTCTCTCATGGGGGGGCCAAATTCTCTGGGCGGGCAAAGCAGAGAAAGGGGAGGTAACCTTTCCCCTTATGACGTCATAAAGGGAAGATTCCTGATTGGCCCATCTGAGCTTTCATTTTCTCAAAGGCAGAGCAGGATACCCAGGGCTCGGTTTACACCTATCACCATTTCTAGCCACTGGGGGGCCATAGGCAGGCTGGGGGGACTCATATTAATGTTAAAAAACCTGATATAGTGAATTATTCATGCCATGGGACCTTTAAGATATTTCTGTCCGAGCCCAACTCTCAGACTAACGACACATGTCCGTTTGTTTGTGTGGAAGCTTTCATTAAACAGCTGGAGGAAGGCTTTCGGAAATGTCAACAGATGAGGTCATCAGCTCACACGGGGCAACAAGCTCACGTTAACACAGCACCTACAATAATCAGCTGTTGTACATTTAAAATGTTCAATGCCTTATCACGCTGATGTGACCGAGCCCGACCTGAACCAGAATATCATTTCTAAATATCTGTCTGGGCCAGGTATCCATCTTCTATTCTCTGTCTTCTTAGTTTGAGTTATTTTGATGTGGGATTTGTTTTAAACATCTGTTTGTTCTCTAATATAAAATACAGTTTATTTAGTCTGACATGTCTGTTGTTAGTCAGTTTATAGAAATAAAGGAAGATGTCTTACTTTACTTTAGTCTTTGTGCTAAGCTAGGCTTAAGAAGTGTGCTAAGCTAGGCTTAAGAAGTGTGCTAAGCTAGGCTTAAGAAGTGTGCTAAGCTAGGCTTAAGAAGTGTGCTAAGATAGGCTTAAGATGTGTGCTAAGCTAGGCTTAAGAAGTGTGCTAAGATAGGCTTAAGATGTGTGCTAAACTAGGCTTAAAATGTGTGCTAAACTAGGCTTAAGAAGTGTGCTAAGATAGGCTTAAGATGTGTGCTAAACTAGGCTTAAGAAGTGTGCTAAGCTAGGCTTAAGAAGTGTGCTAAGCTAGGCTTAAGAAGTGTGCTAAGCTAGGCTTAAGAAGTGTGCTAAGATAGGCTTAAGAAGTGTGCTAAAATAGGCTTAAGAAGTGTGCTAAGCTAGGCTTAAGAAGTGTGCTAAGATAGGCTTAAGAAGTGTGCTAAGATAGGCTTAAGAAGTGTGCTAAGATAGGCTAAAGAAGTGTGCTAAACTAGGCTAAAGAAGTGTGCTAAGCTAGGCTTAAGATGTGTGCTAAGCTAGGCTAACACTTCCTGGACCACTCAGATTAAAATAACATCTGACTTGGAGGCTCCATCAAATCTGTTCAGCTGCAGCTTGTAGTTTGAAGTGTAACTGAGATGTTTGTGTCTTCAGGTCTGATGAACGGCGGTAAGACGGAGGACGGTTTCGGGATGATCTTCGGCGTGAACCAC
>NC_135874.1:28745947-28760947 GCF_031162955.1 Sander vitreus | reverse complement strand
ATTTATTTATTCATGATACATTATTCATTCACAGTGAATATTGGGGTCCTTAAAGGTTGGATCTTTCCTCATTTTTTTAATTAAGGCATTAAGATCAATTTCCAAAAGATTTATTATTTCAAATTTAGCATGGGTGTACTCATTTATGCTGAGCACTGTAAGTTGCAAAGAGAGTTTTATGGACCCACTCGTGCTATTTTTGGGTAATTTGGTTGAAAGAAACTCATATTTCTGATGTTGAAACTCTGAAAATGGGTCAGTTTTGAAAGAGAAAGTCCTGGTTCAGGGAGTTTGGGGAGAGTCAGTGTGTGAAAAGTCAAACTGTCAGGTGAACGTCAGTGCTGAATGATGAGGACGGTAAAGAACCAGTCGGACCAGTCTGAGCTGTGAATCACTGTCCCGCCTCAGACAGGAGGAACCGGTCCGACAGGTGCGTCCCAGCAGCAGCTTTATAGAAAGCAGAGCTGCACTCTCAGACAGTCAGTGACTCTCAGGAGGATCGGACCGCCGTCAGAAAACATGTTTCACCTGCTGCTGCTGGCCGTCGTGGTGCTCGGAGGATACGTGTTCCTCACGCAGACTCTCTTCAAAAGATCCAAATGTAAAGGGAACGCAGCGATCGCTGGGAAGACAGTCATCATCACAGGTGAGTCTGCGTGTCAGAGCAGTTAGAAGTTAGCGTGTGTGAGTGTGTGAGTGTGAGTGTATGTGTATGTGTATGTACTGCAGTGATTGCCAACCAGGCACGCCTGTTCGCTGCCTGCAGTCGTTGACCACAGAGGAATGCCACCATATGTTCAGCAAGCCGGACTCTACTGCCTTTCCATCCACTTCATTGTCTGAAAAGAACACACTAAGAGATAGAGAAAGTCATTTTTCAGAAGAAATTAAAGTATATATCAAGAAAGTAAATATACACATCCTGTACAAAAAGCAAGGTTACTTAAACATGCAATGGTGAGCTAAGAACATACAATATTTTACATCAATAGCTAATGTTACCCTAACAGGTTACTGGTCACTGCTCGACACGGACATTACAGCTGTAAACGAATTAGACTAAACAGTCGCTAATAGTATTTAAAAGTAAAGACTAAAAAGTTTTATATTCCCACATTTATTTTGTTATTCTTTTACAGATTCATTTTTTTCTTGACACTCCTATTCTGCATTATTTATATGTTGTGTTTTCTGGCTGCAGGAGGGAACACCGGCATCGGTAAAGCCACGGCGCTGCACCTGGCCAGGAAGGGTGCCCGAGTGATCCTCGCCTGCCGAAACCGGAACAAAGCCGAGGCCGCCATCGCAGATATAAAACAGGTAGGAACCCCAGACTGTAAAAACACTAACCCTAAAACAACCAACGTAGCAGCCATTGGTTTGTGGACTGCCATTTTGAAGCCTGGATGTATTTTATTTACTGGATACAAGATTACAAAATGCCGCCTATTCAGTTCTACGGACTTGCTGTCGGTACGCGATCTGTGCTGCCTGCAAGCGCATGCGCAAGATGTTCGCACGTGCACTTGCAGGCAGCACAGATCGCGTACCATCCATTCATCTTCGTCCGCTTATCCGGGGTCAGGTCGCGGGGGCAGCAGCTCCAGCAGGGGACCCCAAACTTCCCTTTCCCGGGCCACATTAACCAGCTCCGATTGGGGGATCCCGAGGCGTTCCCAGGCCAGGTTAGAGATATAATCCCTCCACCTGGTCCTGGGTCTTCCCCCGAGGCCTCCTCCCAGCTGGACGTCCCTCCACCTAGTCCTGGGGCTTCCCCGAGACCTCCTCCCAGCTGGACGTCCCTCCACCTAGTCCTGGGTCTCCCCCGAGACCTCCTCCCAGCTGGACGTCCCTCCACCTAGTCCTGGGTCTTCCCCGAGGCCTCCTACCAGCTGGACGTCCCTCCACCTAGTCCTGGGTCTTCCCCGAGGCCTCGTCCCAGCTGGACGTCCCTCCACCTAGTCCTGGGTCTTCCCCGAGGCCTCGTCCCAGCTGGACGTGCCTGGAACACCTCCCTAGGGAGGCGCCCAGGGGGCATCCTTACCAGATACCCGAACCACCTCAACTGCAGACTGTGTACCGACAGGCCTAATACCACATAGCAATGAATCGCAAAGGGGAGTGTGGAGGAAACTGAAGGTTTGCAGTGACAGAAAGACTCAGACTTCATTCCACATGTAACCAAAATGGTGTATGTTCATGTAACATGTAACATCTCGTTTATGATTTTGGATTGGCAACCATGTAAACACCTCGTAATGCATAGCGTAAGCTACATTTAAAAACATTGCCAAGACGTAGTACACGGACGTCAAGACGTAGTACACGGACGTCAAGACGTAGTACACGGACGTCAATATGCAGTTTTGGATCAGTGACAATAAGTACTTAATTTAAATATCTTTATAAAACAGACCAGCCGTGAACTGCATAATGAATGACATGAAATGTAAAATATGCCACCAGTTGTGCCGCCTGGCCGGCAAGTGTTTCAACGCATGCGTGATACAAATAGTGTAGGGAAACATACATCCATGAGGGAAACCGTCACGTTTTCTATGTATTTACGCGCATATCGGATCGTGCAGGCAGCACAGATCGCGTACAGACAGTTGCTCTTCTGGCCAACCAGTCGGCCAAACCATGTGAGCATATCGGACGTTTTTGTTCTGACCATGATCTTGTTCCAGGAAACAGGAAGTACCGACGTGCTGTACATGCAGCTGGACCTGGCCAGTCTGAAGTCGGTCCGCTGCTTCGCATCAACGTTCCTGAAAACTGAGACCAGGTTGGATCTGCTCATCAACAACGCCGGTACACACACACACACACACACACACACAGTCTTTCCCTAACTAGGTTGTTTTGGTCTGCGCGTTGAAAAATGAGGCCAAGAGATCCTGACCAAACATCATGAAAATGTGTTACAAAAACACATTCTGACACCTGAACTCACCTGTCAGTGAATCATTCTGGGTAGACAGCAGGTACAGACACACCTGATTGTCACTCATAAAGTTTAACAAAAGAAAATATTCACGGAGACAAAGACCTGTTGTCTCCTTTTGTGTGTAACTCTGGTGTAACTAACACCGGAGTTATATTCAGGACAAACCTATTTTAAAAACCATATTCTAACGATCTGAGGTCACGGCGTGAGGCGCCTGCTGCAGGTGTATTTAGGGCGTGTCCAAATCCACTTTTGCTAGTTTGAGCGGCGGAAAAAAGGGTCCGTGCGTCGGGCACATGGTTCTAAAGGGTTGACCTTAGTGTCTTCATTAATCAGAGGTGAGTTCTGGGCGTAACATGCAATCAACCAATCAGAGATCATCTCCCATTCCCTTTAAAAGCCAGGCGCGTTTGGACCTTGGAGCATTGCTGTTATGATGGAGGATCTGCACCGTAATATTTGTATTTGTAATCTTCTGCATGTGTGTGTGTGTGTGTGTGTGTGTGTGTGTGTGCTGGTGTGTGTCCCTGTGTGTGTAACAAGCATAGTGTGCACGTGCTGTGCACGAGCCTAGGAGCATTTTACTAATGCTCTGTTAAAATAACAATGAAATGCTGCGTTATTGACGATGGTGCGATCACTTCCCGCTGCCTCAAGATAGCAATACTCCCAGAATGCACCTGAACACACCTCCCTGTAAGACCAGTACGCCCAGAATGCACCTGAACACACCTCCCTGTAAGACCAGCACGCCCAGAATGCACCTGAACACACCTCCCTGTAAGACCAGCACGCCCAGAATGCACCTGAACACACCTCCCTGTAAGACCAGCACGCCCAGAATGCACCTGAACACACCTCCCTGTAAGACCAGCACGCCCAGAATGCACCTGAACACACCTCCCTGTAAGACCAGCATGGGCCACAGATGGGAGCAGGTGCATTTGTTATTTAAACGATGTGGGCGCTGGACGGGAAACTGACAGCTGGGTCGGTCTTAAACTAGCAGAGACACTTGGGTCGGGCTTTGCGCTGCGCCGGGTGCGAGATAGGGCTCCTAAAACTACTGAGTTAGGTTGATAAAAAGATGGAAGTTTGGGTTGAAATCAGACGTACTTTGCATGTGACTCAGAAGGTGATAAAAGTAAATAAAGGTCATTATTGCTGCTTGAGCAAGCGACTTGTGTCAGCGTTTTTTCGGAGGAGGACCGTCTCAAAAAAAGATGTTTCCAGGTTGGAGTTATGGTTTAAGTTTTGTTTATGTTTCGGCATCACAGAGACAGCTTGTAAAGTTGTTTTCACGGAAACAAAAAGTGACGGAGAAACCGATTTTGATTGCTGGAAACAATGTTAAAATGTAAATGTGTGTGTCCTGCAGGTCTGGTGGCCGACGGGCGGACAGAAGACGGTTTCGGCATTGAGTTCGGGGTGAACCACCTGGGTCACTTCCTGTTGACATACCTGCTGCTGGAGCGTCTGAAGGAGGACGGAGGAGGACGAGTCGTCACTCTGTCCTCCATGGCTTACCGCTGGGGACGCATCGACCTGGAGGTAAACACTGAGACACACATACAAACACACACTCACAGACACACATACATACAGACCAATGCACGCACGCACACACGGGACACATCGACCTGTAATTTGTGTAGGTAACTTCAGTTGAAGTTCCCGTATTGTAAAAAATGAGATTCCCATGTCATTTGATTATAAAGCAGGTCGATGTGCTACTTAAATCATGTAAAAGTATCAGCCAGGATAAGGAAAATAAAGTGTTCTTTTGAACATTAACGTGTGTAAACATGTTCTAGACAACAAAAAATACAAGTATGAACCAGACAATTGGCAGAATATGATACCTTTAAGTACGTGACGTAAACAAATCAATGTTGACTTTGACACGGGACGCGAACAGCAAAGTCCTGATCTACTTTCTAGCCGATTTGATACGGATACACATCAACGTAATCCGGGACAAAATATGTTTCCCTTAAGACTGATTTGAGAACAGTACATACAACTGTATGGGAATTTAACTTCACTACTGCTGATACTTTGTCTCTTTCACGATCATCAAATCTGAAAACAGGTTTTTCTCTCTGACTCCAATGCAGTTGACAGATTTAGAAAACCAGTGTTTTATTCAGCATTAAAACTAGTTCTTGTAATTAGGGATTCCTTTGTCCTTATATTTACTCTGTCACATGAAGACATTCCTGCACATCTGCGTTCTCTCTGCAGAAAACATTCCTCTGCTGTCGCTTGAGGCTTGGCAGTCAACATGTGCACAGATGACGTCTTCTCAGGTGATCCTGTGTTAATGAATGTTTTGTTGTTTTCAGGCTCTGGCGGTGAACAAACACCTGGGCACCGGCAGGTACAGCTGGCAGTTCTTCCAGGCGTACTGCAACAGCAAGCTGTGTAACATGCTCTTCACCCACGAGCTCGCTAAGAGGCTGAAAGGATCCAACGTCACCTGCTACAGCGTCCACCCAGGTAACCAAACACTTACAGATCCTATGAACTCTTACGGATCCTACGAACTCTTACGGATCCTACGAACTCTTAAAGATCCTACGAACTCTTACGGTTCCTATGAACTCTTACGGATTCTACAAACTCTTACGGATCCTACGAACTCTTACGGATCCTACGAACTCTTAAAGATCCTACGAACTCTTACGGTTCCTACGAACTCTTACGGATTCTACAAACTCTTACGGATCCTACGAACTCTTATGGATCCTACGAACTCTTACGGATCCTACGAACTCTTACGGATCTTACAAACTCTTACGGTTCCTACGAACTCTTACAGATCCTACCAACTTTTACGGTTCTTATGAACTCTTACGGATTCTACAAACTCTTACGGATCCTACGAACTCTTATGGATCCTACGAACTCTTACGGTTCCTACAAACTCTTACGGATCCTACGAACTCTTACGGTTCCTACGAACTCTTACGGATCCTACGAACTCTTACGGTTCCTACGAACTCTTACAGATCCTACCAACTCTTACGGATCCTACGAACTCTTACGGTTCCTACGAACTCTTACGAACACCTACGAACTCTTACGGTTCCTACGAACTCTTACGGATCCTACGAACTCTTACGGATCCTACGAACTCTTGCGGTTCCTACGAACTCTTACGAACACCTACGAACTCTTACGGATCTACGAACTCTTAAAGATCCTACGAACTCTTACGAACACCTACGAACTCGTACGAACACTTAGGAACTCTTACGGATCTACGAACTCTTAAAGATCCTACGAACTCTTACGAACACCTACGAACTCGTACGAACACTTAGGAACTCTTACGGATCCTACGAACTACAGAACGTGAAATGGAACTAGATTAGGCAGCAAAAATACTCAGTTAATGTTAGGAAAACATCTGAGATTGGCTTAAAATTAGTCACGTAAAACTACTAAAAACTATGGTTTATAAAAGCCTTGCTGTAGGCGTTCAGCAGGTTAAATGTTTACTTGCAGTAGGAGCTCAGGATTTCTAAAATAGCTGTGGGCGTGCTCACAGGTCCAACAGAGCACACCTGCGATGCCTGAAAGCTTTGTTCATATAATCGTTGTTTTAAACCAGGTGTGTCTCTCTGCTCCCTCAGGTGTGGTTCGGACCGAGCTGTCCCGTAACGTCAGCCTGTGGCAGAAGGTCTTCATCGAGCCAGTGGCGCGGCTGCTGTTCCTGGACCCGGAGGCCGGTGCTCAGACCACTCTGCACTGCGCCCTGCAGGAGGGAATCGAACCCCTGAGCGGACGTTACTTCTCCTGCTGCGCCGCGCAGGAAGTGTGTACCTGGGCTCGAGACGACGCTGTGGCCCGGAAACTGTGGGACGTCAGCGAGAAGCTCTGTGGACTCTCTTAAGGAGGAGTGACCTTAAGACAAAAGACTTGTTCCTTTTACTCTGGTGTTAAAGGGTGTTTTTCAACCTGGACATGAAACTCATGTTTTTGTGTCTAAGTGACGGATGTGAACAAAAATCTTTGAAGTATTGAGCGAGAACGCTGTAACTGGATGACGTGCACCGGGCTGTAATGTTACCCTACAGGACTAATGTTCAGCCTCAGTTAGCGTCCACTAAAAGTTCTGTTGTTGCTGCTGACAGATTCAGATTATTATTCTAAGTGTCTGACAACATTATGGGATGGATCCCTACAGAGATAGACCTTTTAGTTAGAGAGTAAGATCCTTTTAGTTTAACATTAAATAGCCCCGAAATCGCCGTCACCAAACCCACCAGACTCCATGTAAATAATCAGGACTTTTAGCGTGTATAGAGCCAGCATATCTCCACCAGACTCCATGTAAATAATCAGGACTTTTAGCGTGTATAGAGCCAGCATATCTCCACCAGACTCCATGTAAATAATCAGGACTTTTAGCGTGTATAGAGCCAGCATATCTCCACATGTAAATGGGTGAATTAAGGGTTTATTTCAACCAAACCAGAGTGGTGATTGTTGGAACAGTGGAAAGATGAACCAAGACGGCTTTTGGTAGTTTTATTTAGTTTCTGTCCACTTTGAATGAAGTGTGTTTTACGATGATAAAAGTCCTGATTATTTACATGGAGTCTGGTGGGTTTGGTGATGGTGATTTTGGGGCTGTTTAATGTTAAACTAAAAGGATCTTCCTCTTTAACTAAAAGGTCTATCTCTGTAGGGATCAAAGATGATTGTTCCCATCAGTCACTTAGACACAAAAACATGGAAAAAAAGGTCCAGGTTGAAAAAATAAGAAAAAGTTACCCTTTAAAGTGTGGTAGGTTTATGTCCGTACTATTGTTATGATATAAATTGGAATAAAGTTTTGCTATGTTGCATCTTTTCCTGACGTTTCTTTTTCTCACATCATCACCTCTCATACCCAAACAGAAGAAATGTGAGTGTTTGTTGTATTATTATTCAGGACATGTTGTGCTGCTGCCACCTAGTGGCTGATGTCTGAACATCAGACACTAGGGGGGACATGTCCCCCTCAAAAATATGATTGGTTTTGGGAGCCTTTTTCTTACTTTTTTTGGTCTTTTTGTCTCTTTTTTCTGACTTTTTTGTTGCCCGTTTTCTGACCTTTGTGAAGCTTTTTCCGATGTTTTTGTCACTTTTTGGAACTGTTACAGTTTTTTAACAATCACTTTGGCACTAATATCAGAACTGTGACGTCATTTTTCAAAACTCTAGACACAAAAGTCACAACCAATGATCAAAATACACTTTTTTTCAATTGCTTGGATACAATCCACATAAACCAAAGATCAGCTGTTCATTTAACAAAGATCAGCTGTTCATTTAACAAAGATCAGCTGTTCAATATGACACAACGTAACATCAAAGTACTACTACTTCAAAAGGCATTTCACACATTACATCTTAGTCTATTCATTTCATTACCATCATTACCTATCAATCAATACAACTACTCACAATGATGAGTACCTGTTGCAGTACTCTTAATGTATAGTTGTACAGACAAACAATACTCCATGTTTACATCATGAACGTTTCAAGATAACCAGCTTCATTGTCACCAGTTAGCGTGGAGCATGAACCAATCAGAATACAGTATCTATGGATGTAATATTTCATCATCCTTCTTTACTGTAATGTACTACTGTTTACCAGACACTGTTACTATGCTCCCATGTACTACTACTGTAATGTACTACTGTTTACCAGACACTGTTTCTATGGCCCATGTACTACTACTGTAATGTACTACTGTTTACCAGACACTGTTTATATGGTCCCATGTACTACTACTGTAATGTACTACTGTTTATCAAACACTGTTTCTATGGCCCCATGTACTACTACTGTAATGTACTACTGTTTATCAGACACTGTTTCTATGGTCCCATGTACTACCTTTACTGTAATGTACTACTGTTTATCAGACACTGTTTCTATGGCCCCATGTACTACTACTGTAATGTACTACTGTTTATCAGACACTGTTTCTATGCTCCCATGTACTACTACTGTAATGTACTACTGTTTATCAGACACTGTTTCTATGGTCCCATGTACTACCTTTACTGTAATGTACTACTGTTTACCAGACACTGTTTCTATGGCCCCATGTACTACTACTGTAATGTACTACTGTTTATCAAACACTGTTTCTATGGCCCCATGTACTACTACTGTAATGTACTACTGTTTATCAGACACTGTTTCTATGGTCCCATGTACTACCTTTACTATAATGTACTACTGTTTACCAGACACTGTTTCTATGGTCCCATGTACTACCTTTGAGACTATTTACAGTATTGACAGTACTGCACTGTATGCATGCAGGCCCTTGGAATTGCTTGTTACTGATGATTGAGATATATATATATATATATATATATATACTGTATATATACATATATACGTAAGGTTTTTTCCAAGATGTTTGGCTAATTGCGATGTAGATGAGAACCTGCAGCCAAATCCACAAGACGGAGTAGATGAAGATGTAGAAGTACAGTAATCACTTCTTTGTTTTGCTTTTTACAGTACAAGCAAGTTGAGGAATACTGCATTTGATGTTTTACAGTACTGTCTTTTCTATTTTGTAGCTCATTATTTTGCTTTGATTCAAATGAACCTATGTTGTGATCAGACTGTATTGCTTTCATCAATACATTTCAGGTTTGTCTGTAGTATTCTCTCTACTACTGCAGTACTTTTACAGGGAAGTCTTTACATCTAGTACCATAATGAAACATGTATCACCTATTTTGTACTACAGTATTTAATGATTGTACCAGCGATGACCCAGTGAAACTACAGGTATCTTGTGTGTGGCTGATCTGAAGTAACGTTTCAGTGGTATTTCACTATACATTAGGTTGTTGAACCGATGATTGTGATGAAGTACAAGATGTATTTAAAGATATGAATGAATGATGTCATGTTGTGAACATTGGACATCCTGTTACAAGAGATGACCGTTGTGAGTTTTGTGTCTAGAGTTTTGAAAAATGACGTCAAGGCTCTGAAATTAGCAGCAGAGTGATCCTAAAAAGCTGTAACTGTCGCTACACACATGCTTTCTGTTTGCTTTCTTTCTGGGACAAAGTCCAGAACTTTCTGTTATTTTACGTATTTGTTTCTCAGCGTATAGGAAAGGGTTTGATCCCGACACATTTCTGTGGGACCATCCCCACAGCCCCCAGTTATAATGTCTGTGTGTGTGAGTCTGTGTGTGTGTGAGTGTGTGTGTCTGTCTGTGTGTGTGTGTCTGTGTGTGTGTATGTGTGTGTCTGTGTGTTTCTGTCTGTGTGTGTGTGTCTGTGTGTGTGTGTGTGTGTGTGTTTCTGTTTGTTTGTGTGTATGTGTGTGTGTGTATATGTGTGTCTGTGTGTGTGAGTGTGTGTGTGTGTCTGTGTGTCTCTGTGTTTGTGTGTGTGTGTGTTTCTGTGTGTGTGTGTGTGTATGTGTGTGTGTGTCTGTGTGTGTGTGTGTCTCTCTCAGTGTGTGTGTGTGTGTGTGTGTATGTCTCTCTCTGTGTGTGTGTCTGTCTCTGTGTGTGTGTGTGTGTGTGTCTGCGTGTGTGTGTTTCTGTGTGTGTGTGTGTGTGTGTGTGTGTGTGTGTGTGTGTCTGTGTGTGTGTGTGTGTCTCGTGTGTGTGTGTGTTTCTGTGTGTGTGTCTGTGTGTGTGTGTCTGTGTGTCTGTCTCTGTGTTTGTGTGTCTGTGTGTGTGTGTGTGTGTCTGTTTGTTTGTGTGTGTGTGTGTGTGTATATGTGTGTCTGTGTGTGTGAGTGTGTGTGTGTGTCTGTGTGTCTCTGTGTTTGTGTGTGTGTGTGTTTCTGTGTGTGTGTGTCTCTCTCTCTGTGTGTGTCTGTGTGTCTGTCTCTGTGTTTGTGTGTGTGTGTCTGCGTGTGTGTGTTTCTGTGTGTGTGTGTCTCTGTGTGTGTGTGTGTGTGTGTGTCTCGTGTGTGTGTCTCTGTGTGTGTGTGTGTGTGTGTGTGTGTCTCTGTGTGTGTGTGTGTGTGTGTGTGTGTGTGTGTCTGTGTGTGTGTGTGTGTGTGTGTGTGTGTGTGTGTGTGTGTGTGTACTCTTCTCCTGCCACACTAGCTTTTCAGCAGGAAGTCAGACAGAGAAAGAGTCTCAAACATTCCTCAAAGTGGAGCAGCTAGAGTCGTTTTATTCAGTGATTATATGCAGCGAGGACTGTACTGGTTGTATACAGCTTGTGTTTGAACAGTCAAATGTTATAAAGGCAACTTCATTCTTAATAAAACCTTGTCCTAACTGTGTATATGTAGCCATTAAAACATATAGGTGTGTGCTCTGATCTAATGATCCACAACAGCTTTAAAACTAAACTTAATGTGACGTAAAAGTTAAACTGGATCAGAGGAGCTGCCCATCTACTGTGTGTTCACGCTGCCGTCTGTTTCGTCTTCGGTCCTCTCTTCTTTAAAACAAACTCCATCTTTTCTCTGCCAACAGAAGACATCCAACAGTGAGCTGCAGCATGTTCTGCTAACACATCTGTAACAATCTGTAGCTTTACCGACTGTTTCAGTGACTGCTCTTTGTCTTTCCGGCAGAGGAGACTTTCTGTTAAAGTGTATTTTCCCATGTTTCTGTGTCTAAGTGACTGATGGGAACAACAATCTTTGACATTGGTCCAGTATTAAGCAAGAAACAAGCTGCAATGTGTCTGACAACCTTTTTGTTAAAGAGTAAGATCCTTTTAGTTTAACATGAAACAGCCCCATCACCAAACCCACCAGACTCCATGTAAATAATCAGGACTTTAACCATTGTAAAAACACACTTCATTCAAAGTGGACAGAAACTAAATAAAACTATCAAAAGCCGTCTTGGTTCATCTTTCCACTGTTCCAACAATCACCACTCTGGTTTGGTTGAAATAAACCCTTAATTCACCCATTTACATGTGGAGATATGCTGGCTCTATACACGCTAAAAGTCCTGATTATTTACATGGAGTCTGGTGGAGATATGCTGGCTCTATACACGCTAAAAGTCCTGATTATTTACATGGAGTCTGGTGGAGATATGCTGGCTCTATACACGCTAAAAGTCCTGATTATTTACATGGAGTCTGGTGGGTTTTGCGACAGCAAGCTCTGAGTTGTTTCTGGTTAAATAACAAGTATTTTTAAAAAGGTCTATCTCTGTAGGGATCCTTTCATAATGTTGTCAGACACTTAGAATAATAATCTGAGTCTGTCAGCAGCAACAACAGAACTTTTAGTGACTCTAACTGCTGCTGAACATTAGTCCTGTAGGGTAACATTACAGCTTGTTACTAACTGCTGCTGAACATTAGTCCGTAGACACACACACAGCTTCAATCAGACATGACAGCACATTTACAGAAATACTCGCTGATCTACAACACTGACCTTTCACTCGGAGACGAACTACTTTCTGCGTGTAGATTTCTCTGGCCTTGTAGACGGTGCAGATGTAGGTGCCACTGTCCCTGAAGCAGGGATCCTTCAGGGTCAGACTGAAGTCCCCATTCCCCAGTGGATCTTCCTCCAGGTTTGTGCGGTGGCTGTAAAAGTGGTCCTGTCTGGCAAGATGGTTGTTGCCGTTCACATACTCGTGGACACTCATTGGCTCGGGGGCACAGCGGCTCCACTCCAGTGTGAAGCCTTCGTTCGGCGGGATAAAGGTCCTGGCAGGAAGTGTGACATCACGCGCCCCTTCTTCCACTTCCACCTTAGAGACTGAGAGGACAACGAACCACAACATCAGGTTAGATGCTAGATTGGATCTGATAGACGTCAACGTCAAAAGGACGCGCCTAGTGGCCCGCCCCCTTCTTATTCTGCTTCTGATTGGCTTACCCTGGTATTTTTACACAAAACATGCTCTCATATACATTAGACAGGTCCCTATACAGTAATACTCTCATATACATTAGACAGGTCCCTATACAGTAATACTCTCATATACATTAGACAGGTCCCTATACAGTAATACTCTCATATACATTAGACAGGTCCCTATATAGTAATACTCTCATATACATTAGACAGGTCCCTATATAGTAATACTCTCATATACATTAGACAGGTCCCTATATAGTAATACTCTCATATACATTAGACAGGTCCTATATAGTAATACTCTCATATACATTAGACAGGTCCTATATAGTAATACTCTCATATACATTAGACAGGTCCCTATATAGTAATACTCTCATATACATTAGACAGGTCCCTATATAGTAATACTCTCATATACATTAGACAGGTCCTATATAGTAATACTCTCATATACATTAGACAGGTCCCTATATAGTAATACTCTCATATACATTAGACAGGTCCCTATATAGTAATACTCTCATATACATTAGACAGGTCCTATATAGTAATACTCTCATATACATTAGACAGGTCCCTATATAGTAATACTCTCATATACATTAGACAGGTCCCTATATAGTAATACTCTCATATACATTAGACAGGTCCCTATATAGTAATACTCTCATATACATTAGACAGGTCCCTATATAGTAATACTCTCATATACATTAGACAGGTCCCTATGTAGTAATACTCTCATATACATTAGACAGGTCCCTATATAGTAATACTCTCATATACATTAGACAGGTCCTATGTAGTAATACTCTCATATACATTAGACAGGTCCCTATATAGTAATACTCTCATATACATTAGACAGGTCCTATATAGTAATACTCTCATATACATTAGACAGGTCCCTATATAGTAATACTCTCATATACATTAGACAGGTCCTATATAGTAATACTCTCATATACATTAGACAGGTCCCTATATAGTAATACTCTCATATACATTAGACAGGTCCTATATAGTAATACTCTCATATACATTAGACAGGTCCCTATATAGTAATACTCTCATATACATTAGACAGGTCCCTATATAGTAATACTCTCATATACATTAGACAGGTCCCTATGTAGTAATACTCTCATATACATTAGACAGGTCCCTATACAGTAATACTCTCATATACATTAGACAGGTCCCTATATAGTAATACTCTCATATACATTAGACAGGTCCCTATATAGTAATACTCTCATATACATTAGACAGGTCCCTATATAGTAATACTCTCATATACATTAGACAGGTCCCTATATAATAAGCACATTAACTCCTTTCAGTGGTTTTTAATTGAACAATCTTGTACTTATTGCACAATGACATCAGCCAGCCAGCCAGCCTACATGGTAGTGTTGATAAGCGTAATGGACATAGGCACAAATTACTTTGTATTTTAGATATTTGTACAGAAAGAAGAATTTGGGTGGAATCAATCTTTAAAACGTTTGTGGCCATCCAGTTCAATAGGTGACGCTGTAGTGAAAACCTTTGACCCAGGAGATGCAGCCTCATCTATCTTGCATCCAGCACAAAGCCCGACCCAAGTGTCTTTGCTAGTTTAAGACCGACCCAGCTGTCAGTTTCCCGTCCAGCGCCCACGTTGTTTAAATAGCAAATGCACCTGCACCCATCTGTGGCCCATGCTGGTCTTACAGGAAGGTGTGTTCAGGTGCATTCTGGGGTGCTGGTCTACAGGGAGGTGTGTTCAGGTCTGGGCGTGCTGGTCTTACAGGGAGGTGTGTTCAGGTGCATTCTGGGCGTGCTGGTCTTACAGGGAGGTGTGTTCAGGTGCATTCTGGGCGTGCTGGTCTTACAGGGAGGTGTGTTCAGGTGCATTCTGGGCGTGCTGGTCTTACAGGGAGGTGTGTTCAGGTGCATTCTGGGCGTGCTGGTCTTACAGGGAGGTGTGTTCAGGTGCATTCTGGGCGTGCTGGTCTTACAGGGAGGTGTGTTCAGGTGCATTCTGGGCGTGCTGGTCTTACAGGGAGGTGTGTTCAGGTGCATTCTGGGCGTGCTGGTCTTACAGGGAGGTGTGTTCAGGTGCATTCTGGGCGTGCTGGTCTTGCAGGGAGGTGTGTTCAGGTGCATTCTGGGCGTGCTGGTCTTACAGGGAGGTGTGTTCAGGTGCATTCTGGGCGTGCTGGTCT
>NC_135874.1:28720947-28738447 GCF_031162955.1 Sander vitreus | reverse complement strand
TATGAGACATGAAAACTTGTCTGTATCTGATATTATCTTACTCTATAAACACAAATGGTTTCATTTAGTTTTTTGCAGCCTTGACATTTCTTAATTTTAAAGAGAAACTTTGGTTTTAGCTGCTGATGGGAGTCATTGTTGTCACCAAAGGGAATTCATTTAGCTCATGTGAGGAACAATACATACAATGCATACATAAAAACAGACGCCAAGGGAGGTTATGTATGAAGATTAATGCAAACACCAAAGACACCACAAACACCCAAAACACCACAAGCGCCTTCATCTTCACCAAAAAACAAAACCAGTAACTCATATTCTCTACTTCTTCAGCCAGCTGTTCTTCCAATAAACGGACCACAAAGGAAATGTTACTTTAAGTTTTAATTGTGAGGAAATGCCTCGATGAAAATCATCAGAAGGATGTAACCCATCTTTTAATAAATGGCGACATCTGCTGGGAAACTCTCGGTGTTACATGTGAGAGGATGCAAGTGTCTATGTTATCTCCTTACATATACCTACGCTCTCCGTCTCTGCTAGATTGGGAATGATTGAGATTTCTCTTGGCACAGCTACCAGAAGACTTCCAACTTTCAGACAGGTTGCTCACGTCACATCTACGTCTTCAAGCTCAGTTGGAGGCTGCTCAGTAACGCTCAGCCATCACCGGGAAAGAGACGTCACTGGTCTCCGTCCAGAGACGTCACTGGTCTCCGTCCAGAGACACGGGGTCTGCTGCTCCATTATATATACTGTCTATGGTTGGACTCACCCCCCCCTCGAGATGAGCCCCACCACCGTGGTGTCATCAGTGAATTAGACGAAGGTGCAGTCGTGGGTGTAGAGCACATGTGTCAAACTCAAGGCCTGCGGGCCAAACACGGCCCCTGGCAGGTTTTGATCCGGCCCGCATATGAATGTAGGTTCACAATAAATGTTGGCCCGCCTAGTTGTGCACCAAAACAAAAAGACAGGAAACCGTTTTTCAAACGGCAACTACACAACGCTTTAGAGCAGAATTTGGTAGATTTGCCGACTTTGAGACTCCCAAAAATCTCCACAGAAGCAGAGAGTTTAAATTAACTGTAAAATGTAATCTTTGTTTTGCTTGATTTGCTAATTTCTAAGATTTCTAAGGAACTATTTGCTGCCTTTTTAGGGCTTTATGTGGACCAAACTGTAAGTGAGACTATATGAGACATGGAATAATACAGTCAAAGATATTAGACTTTTTCAAAATAAAAGCATGAAAATAAACTCTGCATGTCTGGCCCTTGATGCGATTCTCCTTTTCCAGTGTGGCCCTCTGGGAAGTTGAGTTTGACCCCCCTGGTGTAGAGGGTATAGAGCAGGAGACTCAGCACGCAGCCCTGCGGGGAGCCAGTCCTGAGGCTGAGGACCGTGGATGTATGGGGGCCCACTCTTACCTCTGAGTACGGTCTGTCAGAACGTCCTTCTACTGTGTGTTTGTTACTATTTTCGACCTATTCTTGCCTTCCTTCCTTCTTTCTACCGTCTTTTTCTTTGTTTTTCTACCAAAATGTATTGGTATTCGCCCTGGTTAGGGGGTACATGGCTTAAAGAAACTGTTCAAAGGGGGAACATTACTGAACACAGCTTGAGAACCTCTGGTTTAGGCATTACATTAGTTAGTCATTAGTTAAAACGTGCTGCCATCTTGTCTGTGTGTCTGTTTCACTATCGTATAGTTAAGGCAAATCTGCTGCTTGTTAAAGTCCCAGCAATGTTGTTTTCATGCATGTCCACCAAAATGTATGTCTATGCTACTGTGCCTTGTTTGTTATCTTGTCTGACAGCTCAGCTGTGTGTGTGTGTTGATCTAAACCAACTGTTCTTGTTTTAATGTTGTCTTTTAGCATAAGTATAATCATCTTTTGTCATATAGGTATAGTTTAGGGTGATCTCCAGGGCCAGCGGATGTAAAATAGCTTCTAGGCTAATGCTGGCACATTTTACTTGTATGTATTATTAGTGTGCATTGTCCCTGATAAATACACCTGAAATATATAAATAAATAAATAATGAAGACAGTTTAAACAGCTGATCCTCACACAGTCGCACCTTTACTGCTTTATAAAGTGTCTGGATCATCTGTCTGATCAGAGAGCAGCTCTGTGTTCAGATGACAGCTGAACTGTGCTGCTGTAAAAGCTTTTCTGATCTGAACAAGATGACGGAGAAACCATGTACTCCGCCGGGAATTCACAGAGATCTGTCGACACCACCAGGAGACGTGCTGCTGTTTGAACTCACTGTTCAAAGGAAATACAAGAAGCTGATTGTTCCCACGTCGGCAGACGCCTTCAACACGGAGTCAAGGCTCACTTTGGTTTCTACTGGCAGCATGAGGGTACAACAAGTCCTCCAAACTGTTGGGGCGACCTCCAGCTCACCCAGTAAGAGCGTGCGCCCCATGTAGGACGAGGCCTTTGCAGCGGCCCAGGGTTCCAGTTTAGCTGAAACTAGGGATGCACCGAATCCAGATTTTTTGGGTTCAGCCGAATACCGAATCCCCTGTTCAGATTCTGCTGAATAATAATAATAATAAAAAAGAACTAAATACTAAATCTAATGTATATACCTGGCATAATTTAAACAAGTCTCCCGAAAAGAAACGGGTATCTCTCTCCCCCGCCTCTGCCTGCTGTGTGTGTGTGTGTGTGTGTGAAGCCGTGGTGTGTGTGTGTGTGTGTGTGTGTGAAGCCGTGCTGTGTGTGTGTGTGTGTGTGTGTGTGTAGCCGTGTGTGTGTGTGTGTGTGTGTGTGAGCCGTGTGTGTGTGTGTGTGTGTGTAAAGCCGTGGTGTGTGTGTGTGTGTGTGTGTGTGTAGCCGGTGTGTGTGTGTGTGTGTAAGCCGTGGTGTGTGTGTAGTGTGGTGTGTGTGTGTGTGTGTGTGTGAAGCCGTGGTGTGTGTGTGTGTGTGTGAAGCCGTGGTGTGTGTGTGTGTGTGTGTGTGTGTGTGTGAAGCCGTGGTGTGTGTGTGTGTGTGTGTGTGTGTGAGAAGCCGTGGTGTGTGTGTGTGTGTGTGTGTAGCCGTGTGTGTGTGTGTGTGTGTGTGAAGCCGTGTGTGTGTGTGTGTGTAGCCGTGGTGTGTGTGTGTGTGTGTGTGAAGCCGTGGTGTGTGTGTGTGTGTGTGTGTGTAGCCGTGGTGTGTGTGTGTGTGTGAAGCCGTGTGTGTGTGTGTAGTCGTGGTGTGTGTGTGTGTGTGTGTGAGCCGTGGTGTGTGTGTGTGATGTAGCCGTGGTGTGTGTGTGTGTGTGTGAAGCCGTGGTGTGTGTGTGTGTGTGTGTGTATGTAGTCGTGGTGTGTGTGTGTGTGTGAGCCGTGTGTGTGTGTGTGTGTGTGTGAAGCCGTGGTGTGTGTGTGTGTGTGTGTGTGTGTGTGTGTGTGAAGCCGTGGTGTGTGTGTGTGTGTGTGTGTGTGTGTGTGTGTGTGTAGCCGTGGTGTGTGTGTGTGTGTGTGTGTGAAGCCGTGGTGTGTGTGTGTGTGTGTGTGTGTGTGTGAAGCCGTGGTGTGTGTGTGTGTGTGTGTGTGGGCGTGGTGTGTGTGTGTGTGTGTGTGTGTGTGTGTGTGTGTGTGTGTGTGTGTAGCCGTGTGTGTGTGTGTGTGTGTGTGTGTGTAGCCGTGGTGTGTGTGTGTGTGTGTGTGTGTGTGTGTGTGTGTGTGTGTGTGTGGAGTTTAACTCCATAAAGACCGTTAACCACAGGTTCCCGTTAATCTCATGATGGACATGTGTTGATATTTAAACAAACGATCAGTCAACGATGAACTAAAAGCCTCTTATTTACGAGACCGGTCTAAAAGACCTCCGGCTTACAGCGGGGTCTCTGAGCGTGACTGTCCTAGCGGCCCCGGCAGGCGCTAGCCGGCGGCCGCCTCCCTTCATGGAGCTCCGAAAACTCCGAAAACTTTGGCGCAAATTGTCAATTCGGCAAAGATTTACGCAAGACTGCCTATATTCAAAATCTAAACGTTCATTTCTCGCCTAAAACGTTCTCAGAAGTGAATTTAGTGATGAATAAGATGGAGAAAACTGTCCCGTTTATGGGCTGTCTATGTACCGGAAACCCGACCAGCGCTGAATGCCGAGATACGGGTGCTGCCAAGTTCATACAAGATACCAACCAATGCATCCTGGGTAAAATGGGCGCGTCAAGAACATTTCCGGGAATCGTAACTGTTCTTGGTGAAATGGTAACTTGTGTATTGGGACAGTACTCTGGCAACACGAGAGGACGTTTCACAGGGACACAAGAACACAAGTCAACAGAAGAACACAGACTGACAAACGGCCATGATGTCTCTCTCTCTCTCATGGGGGGGCCAAATTCTCTGGGTGGGCAAAGCAGAGAAAGGGGAGGTAACCTTTCCCCTTATGACGTCATAAAGGGAAGATTCCAGATCGGCCCATCTGAGCTTTCATTTTCTCAAAGGCAGAGCAGGATACCCAGGGCTCGGTTTACACCTATCACCATTTCTAGCCACTGGGGGGCCATAGGCAGGCTGGGGGGACTCATATTAATGTTAAAAAACCTGATATAGTGACATTTTCATGCCATGGGACCTTTAACAGTTTGAATAACTAATGGAGAAACTGTTAAAGGAGCTAAAAGTAAAAGTTTAAAGTAACATTAATGGATATATGGTTGTAACATTCAGCTTCACTCCAAGTAGAAGTAGCCCAAAAGTCTTAAGGTCCTGACACACCAACCCAATTATCGGCCGTCGGACAGTCTGGCGAGGTCGGTGACTCGAGACTGTGCGGTGTGGTCGTGCCGTCGTCTTTAATTTGGGCTGATTTGACTTGTTGAATCAGCCAGTGGGCAGTCAGACTCAATGAGCCATCTGATTGGTGGAGAGCTGACCAGGAAACGGGGAGCAGGATGAGCGTGACGAGATACCTTTGTTGATGTGAAATGAAGACAGATTCAGCAGCTGCACGGCCTGTTTCTCTCTTCAGATGTTTCCAGAAACACGTTACGGTGAACTATTTTAGGACAATATGAGATCGTGTTCTGAACAAGCTGACATTATTCGGGAGAAGCCAGACTGTGGTTTTCATTTTTTGGGCGACAATACAGATTAGCGCCACCTGCTGTTATGGAGACGTATCACGTCTCGCGCACGGAGAACGTACGCTCAAGTCGGCGTTGCTTCGGTGTGTTCTGAGGCACTTTTTGGACCGACGAGAGCCGAATGGGTTGAATGAATGCGTGTGCATGAGCAGTGATTGACACGCAGTTAGACACGCCCCCTGGCCCTGATTGGTGCATCTGAACAGGAAGTTGAAATCCCACTACAGGCTGTAGGTGGAGCCAGTGGAGCTGTATTTATGTTTTAATGACCAGCTTCCTGTAGTTCTACTGGAACATAGGGTCAGTTTCAGCAGATATGACAGAAAGGGAGTTTTATAAGGCTTACCTACTGCACCTTTAATATTGAAAGTTCAACCATATGAATAAATTAGTCCATGATAGATTCAGTAGAAAACACAACATTAGAAACACATTAAAGTCAGAGTCTCCACCCAGCACATAACGGCAGTCTCCTCCTCGGGGCTTTTACAAACCCACTTATATCCACTCCAGAAAACAGACCGTCCCGACTCTGATCTGCTTAACACACTGCAGCGCTGCTATTGAAAATCAATTGAGGGATGATGAATGGCTGCCATTAGGTTGCTGCGGCGCTGACTGGATTCAGTAAATAACAGCGCGTGATAAACAAAGACAGCTGTGCTCTGAGAGCGCCGAACACGTTCAGCATCGTGCATCGTGTCAGAGCTGATGAATGGTCCAGGTCTGAGAAGACCCCGAAGACTATTAATTATACTTCCAATGCTAACTTTATGGAAAAACACAAATCATCCACAGCAGCAGCAGCAGCAGCAGCAGCAGCACGACAAGGGCAGAGAGAGTCCTGGACTAGCACCAGGATGACTTAATCTCCAAAAAACTCATTTATTCTCCTGTGGGAGAATTACTTTAAACTTCAAATCACCGGAAATTAAAAAAAGATGTGTAAAAACCTCTGCAGAACCAGAGGTGTAGTGGTGTTTGTAGCAGGGTATACTCTGGCTTTTAGACAATAACTGTACGTACACGACGCCGTCGACTTGAGCTTCTAAAGATACAGGAAGTCATTCGTCTTCAATGGAAGCTGCTTCTCTCAGCTGCAAGGAGCGGCAAATCTGTCGGCGTCGTGTTTTGGGCGTTTTGAGCGACCAGAGCGTCAATCAGAAAGCTGAAAGTAGGTCAACGTTATGGTAACGAGCTATGACGTTCAGCAGCAACCAATCAGAACATAGACGTCCTTCTCGCTGCCTGATTCCAGAGAAACATACGATGTAAACTGTCGTTCCTACAGAAACATTAGTTCAGAGAAAAAGGAGGAGGAGCTCATCATGGCCGTTGCTGGGCTCCCCATCATTGATGATATCTGCGTACAGGGACCAGTTAACGTTACCTGCGGGTCACATGGTCTCTAAACAGTCCGCTCACGGTGAAGTCCTGCACGCATCAACAGCTGGCGGCTGCTCGCTCTGCCTGCACGCTGCTGCAGTTCAGCAGCTAACGAGCTAACTGCTAACAGACGCCGCTGCCACCAACAACCAATACACATTCATCATTATATATGTAATGATGAAGGTTTCTAGTGTCAGTGTATCGGCCAGCAGTGGCTGCTTGAGCAGAATGAAGGAACATGTACGCTGCTACGTCAGAGCGGCCAAAGCCTCAAACAGCTTCCCCGTACTTTTAGACAAGCGGCCTCGACCGGCGGCCAGAGCTTCTTCGCAGCTGAAGTTGGCGGCGGTGTGAACGTACAGTAAGCAAATAAAAAATACCTTTATAAAAGTATAACAAGTTATTTTGTTAAGAAAGCAGAGGGGGGGGGGATGATTGATCATGCACACCAAAACAAAACATGCAGAAATGAAATCCCCCTTTCAATACCACCATGGATTTAGTGTCAGGTGGCCAGCCATGCCAAAACACTTTTATCATCCAGGAAACACTCATTTGTTCCTCGGGAGTGTTTTAATACAACTCTGATCTTTTTCCTAAATTGAATGAGTCACTTTGGTGCCTAAACTGACTGTCATCGCCCCATAACGCTCACTTATTCTGGCTACACTCCACTACCATGGCCTAAAGCTTAGATCGGGCCCAAAAAATCCAGCCCCCTACCCGAGCCCGTGCACGCTGCGCCCGAGCCCGTCCGACACATTAACTGTAATGACGACTCCCGAACCTGATGTAAACCTGACGATGTTTTAATACGTGGTCGTTATAACTGACGCTCAAACTACAACTCTGAGTTGTTAGAACTACAGGAATCTGTTTAGAGGGGGTATGCTTGGAGAAGTAACAGAAGAGGACGTTGAAGGCTGACTGTCATCTTTTTCTGCCACGGCGAGCCCGCTTCATGTGTCTGTTCATCACTTAAGCTCCACCATACGGCCCAGCGGGCCCGGTGTGATGCTCCACCATACACACCCAGCGGGCCCGGTGTGATGCTCCACCATACGGCCCAGCGGGCCCGGTGTGATGCTCCACCATACACACCCAGCGGGCCCGGTGTGATGCTATCACCATACACACCCAGAGGGCCCGGTGTGATGCTCCACCATACGGCCCAGCGGGCCCGGTGTGATGCTCCACCATACACACCCAGCGGGCCCGGTGTGATGCTATCCCATACACACCCAGAGGGCCCGGTGTGATGCTCCACCATACGGCCCAGCAGGCCCGGTGTGATGCTCCACCATACACACCCAGCGGGCCCGGTGTGATGCTCCACCATACGGCCCAGCGGGCCCGGTGTGATGCTCCACCATACACACCCAGCGGGCCCGGTGTGATGCTCCACCATACGGCCCAGCAGGCCCGGTGTGATGCTCCACCATACACACCCAGCGGGCCCGGTGTGATGCTGCACCGTACAGCCCAGCGGGCCCGGTGTGATGCTCCACCATACACACCCAGCGGTGTGATGCTTCTGGCGGTGCCTGTAGCCGGCTCACAGTCACCTATCGGTGGCTAAACAACTGCTGCTGGTAGCCGTCTCACCATGGTTCAATGGTCATGAACCATTCGTGTATATATATATATAGCTCTGAAAAGTAAAGCAATGTAGTTGGTATGTATTCCATGTATGTATTAATGTCAGCAGCACGTTGACTGCTGCTGTAAGAGCGTAAAGATCCTCGTAGGGAGGAGGTCGGGGGGATGTTTGGCTCTTAAAACACAGAGCTTTAAAGAGGGGGAGCTTTTGGGAGTTCATGTCTCGGAAGCGGTTAAGAAGAAAACACAAGACTTTCACCAGGAAACAGGTGTTTGTGTCCTGAAGAAGTTAAGGAGAAAACACAAGACTTTCACCAGGAAACAGGTGTTCATGTCCTGAAGAAGTTAAGGAGAAAACACAAGACTTTCACCAGGAAACAGGTGTTCATGTCCTGAAGAAGTTAAGGAGAAAACACAAGACTTTCACCAGGAAACAGGTGTTTGTGTCCTGAAGAAGTTAAGGAGAAAACACAAGACTTTCACCAGGAAACAGGTGTTTGTGTCCTGAAGAAGTTAAGGAGAAAACACAAGACTTTCACCAGGAAACAGGTGTTCATGTCCTGGAGAAGTTAAGGAGAAAACACAAGACTTTCACCAGGAAACAGGTGTTCATGTCCTGAAGAAGTTAAGGAGAAAACACAAGACTTTCACCAGGAAACAGGTGTTTGTGTCATTGGAGTGTTATCTTTTTTCCTATCCTAACTAACTGTTTTGGTGGGACGGATTAATTCAGGTAGGACTGTGTGTAGACATATTTTAATATGTGCATTATGAGGTGGTCCACGAAAATTCTTGATTACAAATAGTGGTCCACACATACAAAAAGTTTGAAAACCCCTGGTCTACGATATTACCCTCAAGGCTCATCTACGGGGTTTACTCTACATGATTACCCACAATGCAGTCCTTCCAGAAAAATGTAGAGTTTTTTTGTGATTGTTTTGGGCTAAAATCCTTGAATATGCGTCACGTTTTCTTAAAAAACTTGCAAAAACGGCGGTTTCATCGTGGCTTCATCGCGAGATTTGCAGCTTTTCGATGACAACAGGGGGAAGTGGCTGCTCTCGTGTGAAGTAAACACAACATTTTGCACGGAAATCGGCAATTAATGCGGCGAAAGTACGGCGTATTTGAAAAAACGCACAGAAATATGCGGACTTTGGCTGATTATGCATTGATTTATGCAATTGCATAATCCCGTTTTTCTAAAGGGACTGATAAAGATAGGGTACAAGGAGAGTCCCCAAAAAGACCTTCCACCTAGAGAGTCCCGATAGGGCATGTTCCTGGGCCACGAGATGATTAATACAAACACAAAAATGCCACAACAGAAAACCATTAAGTTACATTTGAGTGTATTTATTAATAGAATAATAATAATAATAATAATAATAATAACATGAATGCACCTTCAGTTAGTCCAACTGATCTGATAATCTATTGCAGAGAATAATCACAGTTATAAAAATACCTTTCTTCACTCGTCCACGGTGTCGTGTTGTTGGCTTTTTTATTGCCCCTACCCCTCCAAAAACACACAAATGTAAACAACACAAAGATCGCCCCCCCCCCAGGGAAATAAATGAGAATGTGTTTTTCCACCGCAGAGGGATAACAGAAGCTTTGGATACTTTAATCAAATCAAAAGAACATTTGAGATGTAGACGAGTTGAAGGGTCATTTTAGGTTTTTTTCAACCTGGATCCTATTTTCCTGCGTTTTGTGTGTAAGTGACTGATGGGAACAAGAGTCTTTGAAACTGGTCCAGAATTAACCGTGAACGCTGTAACCAGCAGCTACAGAACAGGCTGCAATGTAACCCTATCGGGGAAATGTTCAGAGTCAGTTTGTGTCCACTAAACGTTCTGTTGTTGCTGCTGACAGACTCAGATTATTATTCTAAGAGTCTGACAACATTATGAAAGGATCCCTTCAGAGATAGACCTTTAAAACCTCTTTAAGACCTTTCTGTTTAACCAGAAACAGCTCTGAGGCCACTAGTGCTAAACCCACCAGACTCCATTTAAAAAAACTGTACTTTTCAACCTGATCTCACAGAATTCCGTGAAATGAACACGTCCCCTTGAGTTAATGAAAAGGTCGTGGGTGGGCTTTGGTTCCGTGACACACGGGAAGAACGGGACGGAAAAGAAGAAAGCGACTCTAGGAAACTTGACATGCCGGACACGAACCCCGGTCTCCTGGGTGAAAGTCCTGTGACCAGGCTGGGTCTAACGTTAGCGGTCCACCAACCCGCTGGAGCTGGGTCTAACGTTAGCGGTTCGCCAACCCGCTGGAGCTGGGTCTAACGTTAGCAATCCACCAACCCGCTGGAGCTGGGTCTAACGTTAGCAATCCACCAACCCGCTGGAGCTGGGTCTAACGTTAGCAATCCACCAACCCGCTGGAGCTGGGTCTAACGTTAGCGGTCCGCCAACCCGCTGGAGCTGGGTCTAACGTTGGCAATCCACCAACCTGCTGGAGCTGGGTCTACGTTAGCGGTCCGCCAACCCTGCTGGAGCTGGGTCTAGCGTTAGCGGTCTGCCAACCCGCTGGAGCTGGGTCTAACGTTAGCAATCCACCAACCCGCTGGAGCTGGGTCTAGCGTTAGCAATCCGCCAACCGCTGGAGCTGGGTCTAGCGTTAGCAATCCACCAACCCGCTGGAGCTGGGTCTAACGTTAGCGGTCCGCCAACCTGCTGGAGCTGGGTCTAACGTTAGCGGTCCGCCAACCCGCTGGAGCTGGGTCTAACGTTAGCGGTCCGCCAACCCGCTGGAGCTGGGTCTAACGTTAGCGGTCCGCCAACCCGCTGGAGCTGGGTCTAACATTAGCGGTCCGCCAACCCGCTGGAGCTGGGTCTAACATTAGCAATCCGCCAACCCGCTGGAGCTGGGTCTAACGTTAGCAATCCACCAACCGCTGGAGCTGGGTCTAACGTTAGCAATCCACCAACCCGCTGGAGCTGGGTCTAACGTTAGCAATCAACCAACCCGCTGGAGCTGGGTCTACGTTAGGGGTCCGCCAACCCGCTGGGCTGGGTCTAACGTTAGATCACCAACCCGCTGGAGCTGGGTCACGTTGCAATCCGCCAACCCGCTGGAGCTGGGTCTAACGTTAGCAATCCACCAACCCGCTGGAGCTGGGTCTAACGTTAGCAATCCACCAACCCGCTGGAGCTGGGTCTAACGTTAGCGGTCCGCCAACCCGCTGGAGCTGGGTCTAACGTTAGCGGTCCGCCAACCCGCTGGAGCTGGGTCTAACGACCTGGGACCCATCCTCCCCCCCAACCAACCTCCCTATGCATATTTTCAGGTCTTCATACTACTCCAACCGTAGTCGCTCTTAATGCTACGTCATCTTCTCATTGACTTTACATTGGCATTGTTTTCCGTGGTGGCCACACGGATTTTTCACACGTTCCGTGCCACCACCACGTAATGCGCTGTTAACAGTTCCTGATCATTTCACGGAGTTCTGTGAGACCAGGCTGGTACTTTTAGCGTTTATAGAGCCAACATATTTAATATGTCAACGTTAAGTCAGGATACGGTTTCAAAACCGTCCCGTTCTTCTTTACCTAAACCCAACCGTCCCGTTCTTCTTTACCTAAACCCAACCGTCCCGTTCTGTCCCGTTCTTCTTTACCTAAACCCAACCGTCCCGTTCTTCTTTACCTAAACCCAACTGTCCCGTTCTTCTTTATCTAAACCCAACCGTCCCGTTCTTCTTTACCTAAACCCAACCGTCCCGTTCTTCTTTACCTAAACCCAACCGTCCCGTTCTTCTTTACCTAAACCCAACCGTCCCGTTGTTGTCCCGCGTGTCATGGAAACGTAAGCCCACCCACAACCTTTTCCTTAACCTAAGGGGCCGTGTTCATTTCACGGAATTCTGTGAGATCAGGTTGGGAATCGTCCACGTTAAAAAGAAACCCATATTTATGTATCTTTCTATATCACAAAAACACAAAGTTAAACAGTTATTACTTTTGTTGGCACACACAAAAAAAACTTTTGTTTGGACATATTTATGGAAGCCAATTTGTGCCAGGGAATTAGAAAAATACTCTGGTATAAAGTGAGTCAAAATAAATTTTTTAATTGTAATTTTGGCTTTATTTTTAACTCTGTAAGTCAAAAGTTTGACTGTGTGTCTGATAAGATCATCAAATATTTATCCTTTTTTGTTTCCCAGGCTTTAATGGGCTTCTATACACATCTGTCAACGGAATAATTTCGTTCCAGTAGGACAGAAGAATCCTACATTTAAATAATGCTTTTTTTTAATTAAAACAACAGCTCTGTGACTGGAGTTTTAATTCAGACACTTTAAACAACATTTGCATAAGTAAGTAACACAAACCCACTGGTGTTTATCAAAGGCGACCAATAATCTCCAGGGATTCCTTCAAACAGAGTTAATGTGATAAAGATGCAACGGAGGATGAACTGATTCCCAGAGGAGCTTTAATAAAAATCTGATTATCAGCTGCAGTGAAAACACGCTGAGAGAGGAAAATAGTCGCCACAGGGAGGGAAATAAATCAACAAAACATTAAAAAGAAATGATATTTATCTGAGGGTATGAGTTATCTAATGGATCCTCTGCTGAATGTCTTCTCATCAAAGTGTTGTGAGTGTGGCTGAGATGGAAACCAGGCTTGATTTATAATTCTGTAGTGAAAGTAAGAAATGCATCTCTCAAACAAAGACATTTTTAAAGACTGAATCATATATAACCAATATCGGCCATAGGAATAAAGTGGATAGAAAGGCCATTGAGCCGTTTGATTGGTACACAACAAAATGGCGAGTGTTGTTAGTTGTCATTGTGAAAATCAGCGTCAGTGGGGCTGTAAACTATGTGGCAGCTCGCTGGGAGGAGAGCCGAACCAACACAGCTCGGGATACTTTCCACGGAGCGGCGAAGAGTGAGGAGGGACAGGAAAGACCCAGCGCCAACGGGTGGGCGGACCGCTAGTCTATATCCACGACATTCCAATTCCAGGATTGCTCCGTTGTGGCTGGAAAATTTGCATTTGTGTTGGAGTTCTAACCTCCGGTGGATTTGTGAGGACTATGGCTAACTGCTCCTCAGATCTCTGCAGGGTAAATCCAGACAGCTAGCTAGACTATCTGTCCAATATAACGTTAGTGGTCCGTTAGTCTGCCAGACCTTCCTCCAGAGCACTGCGGAGGAAGGTCTGGCAGACTAACGGACCGCTAACGTTAGACCTAGCTCCAGCGGGTTGGCGGACCGCTAACGTTAGACCCAGCTCCAGTAGGTTGGCGGACCGCTAACGTTAGACCCAGCTCCAGCGGGTTGGCGGACCGCTAACGTTAGACCCAGCTCCAGTAGGTTGGCGGACCGCTAACGTTAGACCCAGCTCCAGCGGGTTGGCGGACCGCTAACGTTAGACCCAGCTCCAGCGGGTTGGCGGACCGCTAACGTTAGACCCAGCTCCAGCGGGTTGGCGGACCGCTAACGTTAGACCCAGCTCCAGCGGGTTGGCGGACCGCTAACGTTAGACCCAGCTCCAGCAGGTTGGCGGACCGCTAACGTTAGACCCAGCTCCATGCTTCTGGAAATGGCCTTTCAATCCATTTTATTTCTATGCTCTCGGTTTTGTTTTCTTACTATTTTGGACTCCCTGCTCTCTCTTTCATTCAGACATTCTTCACTTTAAACTGCTGTTTCACTGTGTCTTTAAATGCCTTTTTTAGTTAAAATCATTACTTCTTTACAGAGTAAAACCATGTGAATAAAAATGGGCAGTTGTGTAGTTTCTCTCTGAGTACGGAGGCCCATTTATGCCACGAAAAGTAAAAAAACAGTGGATGTAATGTTGGAAGAAATCCTAGCAAAACTAAAAACTGTCAAAATATAACTTTCAACTTTCAATCAAAGCAATTATGGGAAATCTAGCCAAAATTATGAGATATTGGGCCCTATTTTAACGATGTAAGGTCACGGCGTGAGGCGCCTGGTGCAGGTGTGTTTAGGGCGTGTCCAAATCCACTTTTGCTAGTTTGACGGCAGTAAAAAGGGTCCGTGTGCCGGGGTCATGGTTCTAAAGGGTTGACCTTAGTGTCTTCATTAATCAGAGGTGAGTTCTGGGCGTAACATGCAATCAACCAATCAGAGATCATCTCCCATTCCCTTTAAAAGCCAGGCGCGTTTGGACCTTGGAGCATTGCTGTTATGATGGAGGATTTGCACCGTAATATTATTTGTAATCTTCTGCATGTGTGTGTGTGTGTGTGTGTGTGTGTGTGTGTGTGTGTGTGTGCTGCTGTGCGTCCCTGTGTGTGTAACAAGCATAGTGTGCACGTGCTGTGCACGAGCCTAGGAGCATTTTACTAATGCTCTGTTAAAATAACAATGAAATGCTGCGTTATTGACTTTAGACCAGGTTTTTGTTGGTCAATGGTGCCATCACTTCCCACTGCCTCAAGATAGTAATACGCCCAGAATGCACCTGAACACACCTCCCTGTAAGACCAGCACGCCCAGAATGCACCTGAACACACCTCCCTGTAAGACCAGCACGCCCAGAATGCACCTGAACACACCTCCCTGTAAGACCAGCACGCCCAGAATGCACCTGAACACACCTCCCTGTAAGACCAGCACGCCCAGAATGCCTCTGAACACACCTCCCTGTAAGACCAGCATGGGCCACAGATGGGAGCAGGTGCATTTCCTGTTTAAACGATGTGGGCGCTGGACGGGAAACTGATAACTGGGTCGGTCTTAAACTAGCAGAGACACTTGGGTCGGGCTTTGTGCTGCGCCGGGGGAAAGATAGGACCCATTAAGTCATATGTCATAGATTTCATGCGTTTCATTAATAATGACATATTAATTAATCCATTTTTGTCTTTTTTTGGCAGAAATGGGCTTCCATATGTTACATATCATGCAGAGGAGATTCATCTTTTCATTCCCAGTTTACAGATGTGTTGTTTATGTGTTGACTCTGTTCAACTAAAAACATTTTTATCTTTTTGTGCTTTTTTTGTTTTGTTTAAATATATCCTCACCGTGTAGTTTTTAGTAGAAATGTTTTATCAGCAAATCTGAAAACCATCAACTCCCTGAAATCCAAAAACTAAAACAATACATATCTGGATTTTTTTTTAGATCTTTCGCATTCTCCTTTTTGCGTTTTTGCAGAAACAAAAAAAATAAAAGAAACCTGAACTAAAGATCCCGAGAAAGCGTCAAAACTAAAAGATGAGAGGAAAATAAACAGATTCCTTCTGTCTTTATATCATAGGAACAATATAAGATTTGATTTTACAATACATTTTTCTTCTTTTCTTTTCCAAAAAGGCTCCAGCTGTTTTTGAAGTAACTCCGGCAGAGTCAAAGTCTCTGGAAACTCTTATTTTGAAATACTAAAATAGTTCTGAGAGAACAAATGCTTGAATCCCATTGGCTTAGGGCTGAAAATCATCCAAACAGGAAGTCTTTTATTTTGAAATATCCAGTCACAGATCCTCCGATTATGATTGCAATTGTTAAATAAATGTAAGGACCTTTCTGTTCTGTGTCCAAAAGTCTACTTTATGTCCACGGCGTCTTCGTTGCCGCCTCTTCTTGGCTTCCTTTTTCCCAGAATCCTCTTGTCATCATAAACATTTTTCATCTAATAATAAGAAATATCTGTAAGAAACTAATTCTCTGCATAATCAGACCAGGGAAATACTTATCGGTTATTTTCTCCTGGGCCTTTAAGACATAACGATGTCCAAAGTTATGTTGTTTTGAGTTTGCGTCCGGCAATCTTTTTCCTCTGTGAGTCTGAAGGCACTTGATGTCATGGCAGAGGGGGAGCTCTCGTCCTTGGCCCGCCGCAGACAGACAGGCAGGCAGACAGACAGACAGACAGAGCCCGTCTACGGAGAGCCTTTTCACTTCCTATTCAGCCCCATTGTACCGAATGTGGTTGCAGTTCCACCAGAGTTCCACTGGGGGTGATCACGGTCCAGTGCTAAATGAATGGGAGTCTATGGAGCTATATGCTAAATGAATGGGACTCTATGGAGCTAGATGCTCAGTGAATGGGAGTCTATGGAGCTAGATGCTAAATGAATGGGAGTCTATGATAGACTAGATGACTAAATGAATGAGAGTCTATGGAGCTAGAGGCTAAATGAATGGGACTCTATGGAGCTAGATGCTAAGAATGGAATGGGAGCTCTATGGAGCTAGATGCTAAATGAATGGGAGTCTATGGAGCTAGATGCTAAATGAATGGGACTCTATGGAGCTAGATGCTAAATGAATGGGAGTCTATGGAGCTAGATGCTAAATGAATGGGACTCTATGGAGCTAGACGGCTACATTTGTCTCTTTCGCCTGATTGTCGTTGAGGAATCTCAGATTTGATTGTAGTTTCTGCAAGTTCAACATGGATTATAGGTCAAAAGATGAATGAACGAGTACTTGTGTCCTTTTGATTTCTTACAGGTTGAGTCGTTGTTGCCCATAACACGCTAGCATTCTGCTAATGAATGCTGATTGGTCAGTGAAGGACTGATTACGATCGGAGATCCCGCTTGATGGCATCCAAAGCAGAACCAGAGCTTGCCGTAAAGCAGTATCTCTGGCCGTATATCTGATGACATCACTCTGATGACATCACTGACACTTTAAATAATCCAACACCCAGCAGTGTGTATTTTCTTAGCCTCCCCTTTCGACATTCAGATTACTAGATAACAATGATATCCTGAGAAAAGTGGATGTTGAGGGGTATAGCTCCATAGAGTCCCATTCATTCTGCACTGGCCTGTGAGCGCCCCCTAGTGGAGCCAGAGTGGAACTGCAACCAGTTCAGAAGTCGGAAGTTTCCCGAGAGTGGAACTTCTTCCCTTATTAGACATTCTCTGGCCCGCCGCAGACAGACAGGCAGACAGACAGGCAGACAGACTGATAGACAGAAGTCAAAATAACATCTGAAAGTATTTTTTAAAAACACTGTCAGTCCGCCCACTGTAAAAAGTTACCAACCCTCCCCCCACAAAAAAAGAGAGATTGCCGTTTGTCCGTCCAGCTCGTGGTACAGTACTGTTGATCTGAGGGGGGGGGTTATGAGTGGGGATGACAGGATAGAGAAAAGGAAGGGGGTCAGGGACATTCAGGCTAACATTTCCTCCTTTTCTCTGACTGAAGCTGTTTCTGTGCTTTGTGGCACCGAGCAAAAAGCCAAAAGGTCAACAAGGTTCACCGGAGAGAAGCGATGACGGTGAACCGCCAAAGACAACATTTTACTTTTACTTGAGTACATTTTTATACCAAGTAATAGATATTTTAAACTAAACAAACATCATTTTTGCCTCTCCTTTCACGTATGATACAGTTTTGCAGTCATGTCGTATAACTCGCTGTGCTCCGACACTAGCACGA